>NC_069504.1:819940923-820073423 GCF_027579735.1 Bombina bombina
AACATTGCTTATACCTATGGCATAAACTATGACACACAAACATGATAGCTCCCCACCCATCCCCAATACATAGTGTAAGGGTATTAAGGGGCTTGCCAGACTCCAACCCTAATAGCTGGACCAAACTCATTGTCAAAACTCCCCACCCATCCCCAATACATATTGTTGGGCTATTAAAGGGCTTGCCAAACTCCAACCCTAATAGCTGGACCAAACTCAATGTCAAAACTATAACCAACTTATATAACGAATCTAGCTGGTCATCCCGCTCTGAACTGATATCCCAATACACAATCCCTCCAAAACTTCATTTTGAGGTGATGCGATTTAGATTCCTCCTTATTGGTTGGGGATTCCTAAATAAAGGACCACGAACCCCTACGGTCTGGGAGTCCAGATGGACAATGGGAATACAGGGCTATAAACCACTAACAACACACTACCAATGCCTACTGAAGTGCCCCTCCCTAGAAAAAACACATAATATCATAGCATGGAAAAGAGATCTACATAAAGAGGTAGACCCTAAACTTTGGACGAGAGCTATTACAGACACCAGAAGGTCATTCCACTGCATAACTCTTTTTGAACTATACTACAAACTACTGACGAGATGGCACTGGGTCCCGCTCAGGTTGCATAGAATTTCACCAACTAATTTGGCAATGTGCTGTAGAAATTGTGGGGAAAAGGGACACAACATCCACATCTGGCGGAGCTTCCCAGTCATTAGAAAATTATGGTCAGAGGTCCTCCACATATGTAGACGCCTTTCCCTCCCGGCAGATAAGGGCCCAGAGACATACTTACTCCATAAAGAGATCCCCAAAATCCCTAAAACTCAAAAATACCTCTTTATATACATTCTAATGGCAACCAAACTAGTTATAGCTAGAAACAACTGCACTGGAAACAACAGACCGCCCCTCCAACATACAAAGTCATTGAAGTCCTTTCCTACATTAGAACAATGGAAGAAGCAGTGTACCTAAATAGAGGAGTACTTGACCTCCATTCAGAAATTTGGTCCCATTGGGATACTTTCCCACAAACCATCATCCCCAAACCATGACATTCCAAAAATGTTCCGCTTTCCTCACTGTCACCCTCTCAGCCCCCCCCCCCTTTTTTTTCTTCTTCTCTTCTTCTATTTTATTTTGTGAAACATTTAAATTTGATTGAATTATGGATATTGCCTTTGCACTATGTTACTGTTGTATAATTCAAGGAGCCACATTCTTGGAGCTCGTAAGAGCTCACAGAGATCCTAATATTGTTAAATCAACTTGAACATAAGTGAAATGTTTGAACTGTTGACCTACTAGGAAGTGTAATACTTGGAACATTTAATTAGACATGGAACACTGTGTCTCCATTTATACCAATGGACCTTACAAAATTTGAGGTTCCATATAACCTCCCGACCCCCCTTGCAGGGGCGGTGAGAGACTCTAGTAAGACATCTTTTTGCCTGGTTGTTTGATACTTGGTAAACTGAATAGAAGTACCTAAATATGTATTGCGTCTGTATTATTGTTTGTTATAAAACCTCAATAAAAATTTATAAATTAATAAATATTAAAAAAAAAATGGAAAGATGTTTAAAATTGTATTCTCTATCTGAATCACGGAAGAAAATGTTTGGGTTTCATGTCCTTTTAAGTACTGAAAATTACGGAAAAGGTATGGATGCAACAGGCAAAATTAGCTATTTCAAATGGCAATATAAAGGCAAAGGAACCACTTGTAAGCAATTTAATACACTCCAGCAGGTAAAGCTGATCATTGGGAACACATTAAAGAGGCGAAAATTAAGTATACTTTCCCTTTAATTGATGGAAAACCTTATTATGGCCTAAATGAAGCTCTACCAAGCTGTAGTCCAAAAAATAAAAAAATATTTGTTGATACATACAAATAAAACAATTAGAGTCTGCACTTTAACATAACATTCCATTTAAAGGGCATTAACTTTTAAAGATTCTCTCCTAAGCTTAAAAGTATTATAATGAGAAATATCCAACAGCACAGCACTTGTAGTTCCTTAAAAAAATAATAGATTGATGCTAAAAAATATTATTGTACTAGCACTTAAAGGGACAGTCAACTCAAATGTTGTTATTGTTTAAAATGATAATGAATCCCTTTTATACCCATTCCCAAGTTTTGCACAACACAGTTTTTACCTCTGTGATTACCCCTGATCACATGACTTTATTTATTATCTATTTTCTTGCAATTTATCCAATTAGTGCAGTGTCTGACACAACCCACTGGCTTGAGCACAATGTTATCTATATGGCTCACATAACTAGCACTCCCCTGTTGTGAAAAGCTAATAAAAAAAGCATGTGATAAGAGTCTGTCTTTAGTGGCTTAGAAAAAGGCAGAAATGTAGAGGTTTAAAGGTTATAAAGTATATTGATATATCAAAGTTGGTTGTGGAAAGCTGGGGAATGGGTAGTATAAAGGCATTATCTATCTTTTTTAACAATAACAATTTTGGTGTTAACTGTCCCTTCCAAGTGATGCTTGTTCTACAAGAATATATTCTTTATTCAAATATTTAACTGGTACAGGTTTTCAAAATGTACTTCAACGTTTGGTCACCAGATGGAGCTAATAGTCTCTTTTTGCTGTCTGATCTTTTAAAAGTACCTTTCCGATATACAAAATTGTGCTTGTTATGATTAAATTATTACAGCCTAGCGGGCATTATACAGCAAGTTGTTGCTATAAATCATATATTATCTATGGCATGAATAAAGTTTTGGGTTTTTTTTGCATTTAATGTTGCTGGGGTTTTTTGTTAAGAAGAGCAAGTATTAGAAATGTGCTTTTGTTTTCAGAGGAATTCACATTTGTCACGAAAATCAGATTTTTGTTTTATTTTAACTAAATTAATATCCGAACGAATGAAGGCATCAACGAAAATTACAGAAAACAAAAAACGCTAACAAAATCGTCTGTATTCATTCGTTTACTTTCATTTTAATTGTTTTTTTTAAAGGGGTTAGTACTTAAACTTTAGCACACTCTCCATCCTCTCCAGAGCACATTACGGTAAGTATTGTAGCTTCAAGAGATTTTTTGACATTCACAAGAACTGCTTGTGCAATGATAAATGCCGACAGGGTATGCTGTCGGCATTCATCGATGTCTGGCGGACATGTTGGACAGACCGATGATAAATCGGCCCCATAGAATTCAACACACTAACGTTGTTGATAAAATGCAAAATTTACCTTTTCAACTTGTCTGCAGTAGTCCAAAACTGTTTGTAATAGTTCTATTATATTTCTCCTTACCAATACACTCTATACTGGAAGTATATGGTCTAGATTAGTTAAACCTATATTAAACACTATTGTATAGTCCCTCGATAGTGGGTGGGACAGACAAAATGATATGCCACCTGTCCAGGAATGACCGGACAGTTCAGGTTTTTTTGTGTGTCTGGGTTTGAAGCTGAGCCAGACCCGGAAATGCAAATGTCAGGGTTTGGTGGGAAACAACTGTAGCCAAAAAGGTGACATTGTCCGTTTGCAACATACTGCACATGGCTAAAGTTATTTCTCTCTTGCATGTATGTGTCTAAGACATCAGTGACGTGCAGCAGTGATAGGAGGCAGGGGAGGCGGCGCTTCCCCTCTCAAATAAAAAAAAAAAAGTTTTTAATAATTAATAAAAAAAAAAAAGTTGAGTGGTTTTGTGCACAAACGTTTTCTGACCACGCCCCCCCCAGGAACCGCCCCCACCCCTTCCCTCCACCGGCGCCACCATAACGATGCAATACGAACACATGAATCCATCATCCATGTTGCGCAAGGGATTATGTCTGTCCGCCACCTCAGAGGTGATGAATGAGTTAAGGAGCAGTGGTCTTGCGACTACTGCTTCTTAAGTTTCAGGTAGACCTGAAACTTCAGGGGTAGATTGCAGCATCCGCTGCTTAATAAATCTACCCCATAGTGTGTACTCTGCAAAGGGTTTTTGCTGTGCTGAACTAAAGGTGGCAAGTAGCAAACCTACATACACAATATCTCGTACAGCTAATGAGATCTGCAGGAAAAGCTAGCAAACAGAAATTATGATGCAGCATCTAGAAATGGAGTTTAGTAATAAAACTATCTTTCTTTCATTTCATGCTCATATTTTAGTGATTCTAAATTAAAGTAATTTAATCTTCTTAAACTGAATTCATACCAGCAATTGTGTATTTGTGATTGGTATTTTAACAGTCTGCTGTTCCATTTTGTTTATTGGTAACCAAGATTTCTTTACACAGGTTTTTATATTAAACAGAAGTCCCCAAAAATTGTGTTTTGATAAACATTGATTTATAGGGGCATATTTATCAAGCTCCGGATGGAGCTTGATGCCCCGTGTTTCTGGCGAGCCTGCAGGCTCGCCAGAAACAGCAGTTATGAAGCAGCGGTCACAAAGACATCGCCGGAATGAACCCGATCGAGTACGATCAGGTTGATTGACACCCCCTGCTGGCGGCGCAAGTCTGCAGGGGGCGGCGTTGCACCAGCAGCTCTTGTGAGCTGCTGGTGATGCTGAATACGGCAAGCGTATTGCTCGCCGTATTCAGCGAGGTCTGTCGGACCTGATCCGCACTGTCGGATCAGGTCCGACAGACCTTGATAAATAGAGGCCATAGCATCTAGAACCTTACATCACCATCTTCGTACAGTTATATACAGTATATTCAGCAAATACATCTCTCATTCTGTACAGTGAGCAGCGGCATAACTACAGGGATCTTAGAGGTCTCAATGGGGGCCAGGCCCGCACCTCTAGAGGGTCCATCTGGCTCTGCAATCAGTATTGGTTTTGCTAGGGACCCGGGTTCCACCTGAATCATGGCTGGTCCCCACAGGTGCCCCCCCCCCCCCGCAAAACAGGACTCACAGTGTACAGAAAGTGTATAGATTTGCCTCTATAAATATGATGGCAGAGTTTCCAAGATGGCTGTCACAGTGTTACTGTACAGAAAGCTGTGAAACCATTTTGTACAGGAAGGATAGCGCTTGCTGATTGGTGGCTAAATGTAGGGACCAATCAGCAAGCACTATCCAGGCGCTGAACCAAAAATAAGCCTGCTCCTTACATTCCTGCTTTTTCAAATAAAGATACCAAGAGAATGAAGACATATTGCTAATAGGATTAAATTAGAAAGTTGCTTAAAATTGCATGCTCTATCTGAATCATAAAAGAAAAAAAATGTTTTTATATTCCTTTAAAGTAAAGGCAGTGGTACTAGCGCAGTTTCCTCTTGGGACCAGCAATCCCTGTTGTGGCCACACTCATAGCTTTGCAGTGTCACTAGGTATAATATGACATGCTTTAACATGTCTGAATGTTTCCTTATTTGGAAGAGCCAATCTGAGAAGACATAAAACTTTATGAGCTGGGGGATTGTGGGCATTGTGTTATAGGGACACTTCCTTGCAAGTCCTGGGACTAGCATCCTGATTGGCTGCTTAAAGAAATTTTGATGTAAAATATCTTCCTTTTTATGTTCAGATAATGTTTTCTAGTGTTCTTTTTACAGCTGTGCTGCATCACTTTCAAGTGCTTCAACATTTGAGTATCATGTTCCTTTAACAAAAATGCCATTGTTTTGAATCAGTAGAAAAGATAACTAAGTGCAAAGTTTCCGATTTTGTGGGCTGGAAAATCCAAAGTTTTCAGACTTAAAGGGACAGTCAACACCAGAATTTTTGTTGTTTAAAAAGAAAGATAATCCCTTTATTACCCATTCCCCAGTTTTGCATATCCAACACAGTTATAATAATACACGTTTTACCTCTGTAATTATCTTGTATCTCAGCCTCTGCTGACTGCCCCCTTATTTCAGTTCTTTTGACAGACATGCAGTTTAGCCAATCAGTGCTCACTCTTTTGTCACTTTACGTGCATGAGCTCAATGTTATCTATATGTAACATGTGAACTAATGCCCTCTAGTGGTCAAAATGTATTCAGATTAGAGGCAGTCTTTAAGGTCTAAGAAATTAGCATATGAACCTCCTAGTTTTAGCTTTCAACTAAGAATATGAAGAGAACAAAGCAAAATTGGTTATAAAAGTAAATTGGGAAGTTGTGTAAAATTGCATGCCTTATTTAAATCATGAAAGTTTTTTTTGGACTTAACTGTCCCTTTAAACTACAGAAAAAGGGGGGCAAAAATAATAAAAGTATATTGCAAAGTTTTTACTTCAGGTAATTACTGTTTTACTTTGCATAATTGAGTATTTTATATTACAATCTAAAAGTGTTTGCTGCCCCTTTAATAATAATAAAAATAGCAACAAAAAGCCAATAAAGTTGAGTTCTAGTAGGTAATATAACATATAAGCACTACTGCTACAGCTAATAGATAGAAGCATTTATTTACAACATGGTTGGGATATTGTTAACTTCAGAATGAAAAAAACATTTGTGGTCAGCCAGGCCACAAGTCCAGAGCAATTATTACAAAAGACCTAGGTAAATATTTTATTGCAAAGAGCTCAGTAACACAACTCCTTGTCTAAAGATGCATAAAGATCAAAGGAGAAGCCTGCTCTAAAACATACACATATGGTATTCTCAGGACATCTTGAGTTAAATCATATGACAAAAACAATCAAATATACTGTATTAAAGGGACATTCCAGAAAAAAATGGAATGCATTTCATTTTTAATACAATCATTTTTGCTATATACAAGTATTAGCAACAATTTTTCTAGTAAAAGCTATAGCTATCTCGGACTTCCGGTGGGTGGAGCTGAGGATCGGCAGCGCAGAGAAGGAGCTCCGTGTATTGAGCTCTGAGAAAGCCTTTAATCTGCTGCCGGACACCTTTGCCCACACCTTGGCCTTGTTGGGGGAACACCCGGACATCATCCTCAACCGGCCGAGTGGTGTGAAGAGCCGACAACTGCCCTTGCCCCCTGAAGCACTGAAAGTGCGCAACGGAACACCAGCCGCGGGCGCCATATTAGATCGCGGCCCTCCCGCACCAAGACACGCAGCAGCTTATCGGAAGCTGTGAAAGCCCTGTCTCCCTTCACAAAAGTAATCGGAAAGGAGGGTGAGTGCAAAGGAGCTTCACTACATTACAAAGCACAATAGTTCAGGACCTGCTATACCCATCACAGAACTGTCACACAGAGGGGGTTAAATTACCCACATATAATTAGGCAGGCAACAATTGTGGGAAGTACCTACACAGAAACCCACTACACAGCCATTAATCTACAGACCTAGCTGGGAGCACCTATTCTGCAATCATTTAAGGCACCATTCACTGTGAAAGGAGCACAACTGGCCACCGCAAGAGAAAGGCACACAGGGGATGCTTGCAACACCTGCCTCATTTCACCACAACACAGCTTTAACAGGTGCACTATTACTATACAGACTATCTGCCACTCCTTGGGACTCTATCTCTCATACCCACCGACACCCCAGCACAGAGACAGATTGTATGAGGGCTTGCTAACTGCACCATAACAAAGAATGCCCTTTTGTCTTTGGGAAAGAACCAGATTTTGAAGTGCCGCTGAAGCACAAACAAGGCCTGCATGATTCACCCACGTGGCTTAACAACTTTTATACCAACTAGCCATTTCACACATCATATAAGCTGCCCCCCGACTGCAGCTCAGCAGTGCCACATAAAGGCATAAAGCCATAACGCTGAAAATAAAACCATTCGAACTTTGCTATTATACTCTCCCTCTCTCCTGCCCTTCATATGAAGGTTGACAAATATTTCAAGCCTCTTTCTAGTGCATTTGAGAGCAAGATGACTTCAAAGTCTAAACAAGCAGACAGGAGACAGCGACACGCCACAGAGGCACAGATTGACAACCCTCCCTCACCAAGTTCCTCTCACTTACCAGCTAGTGATTCCACAAACCTCTTGCAAGAACTAAAATCTTTCTTCCTGCCTAAGATGGAATCTCTCCAGGCAGGCAGGGACACTTTAACTAGTGAGGTGCGCCATTTTTCAACAAGGATGAATCAGGCAGAACAGAGGATTTCAGACTTGGAAGACCGCCAAGATACCACTTCTACCTCCCTCCGACAACTACTACCCCAAAACCAGGCGCTCCAAGACAAAGTCGACGATCTGGAGAATCGTAGTAGACGTAATAACCTCCGTATAATCGGAATACCAGAGAGCATCAAGAACAAAGATCTATTGGAGTTCACAGCACTCACGTTTCCCAAACTATTAGGCATAGACCCGGATCGCCTTCCAATAGATGTGGAAAGAGCGCACCGCATCGGCCCAGACAACGGCCTCTCTACTGCCAAAGCCACAAAACCCCGACAGGTCATATTTAAATGTTTAAACTACCAGGAAAAACTGACTTTGCTACGGGCCTACAGGTCGCACAAGGCAGATATCATCTACGAGGGGAAAAAACTCCTGCTATTTCAAGATTTTTCAGCAGATGTATCCAAAATGCGCAAAGAATTCGCCCCTTACTGCTCCCAACTATATGAAGAAGGTAGGCAAGTTGCACTTCTTTACCCCGCCAAACTCAGGCTACAGACCCTTAGGGGTACCAAGTTCTTCTGTTCCCCTAAAGAATTGAAAGCTTATCTAGAAGAAGAAAAGCAGCAACAAACTGATCCATAGAACATGTCGTTTCCCTCATCTACATACATATAAGACTCCTTTTTAAGATGGAAGGTTCTGGACATAGGTGTCTCCAGACACAAGAGGCACTGGCGGCCGAAGAACTCCATATCACTACTGTGGTTACTCTTTGGAGCACCACTCCTCAAGACGTTGTTCTGCCTCAGGAGGGGGTTCCTCTGAGAACTCACCCTCTCAATCCTGGGACTGCTACTACACCAAGAAATAAGTTTGTAGAAAATGTTGGTTATTGTGTGTTTTATTGTTTTTGTTCTTGTGTTTATTTTTGTTTTTGTTTTTTTATTTCCAAATTTTGTAATGTTCAATGTACTGCATATTTGCTCTGCCTAGTCAATATCAAGGTGTCCCTTCTGGCCTTAAACTACAGTGTAAAATCTGACCCCTATGATACACCACTCCAGAAACACCCGTCACCTATATGTCTCAACAGTGTCATGTGAATTAACTAACCAATTTCCTTTCTTTATAGCAGAGGGCATGGCTGTTATGCTCGGCGGATGGGTTGACTGGAGACTGACACTTAGACCTCAGATGAATAACCCAGATCGATTACTTTTCAGCGATGCCTGTGAGTCCTTCCCTCCATCACACTACATATCATGCCACATGCAAACCAACACCCTGTCTTACCTCCACCTCTCTTTTGACATATTGCACACACACACGACTGGTGGAAGTAACCCACCCCCCCACCGACAAATATACCTGCTGCCCCCACCCCCCCACAAATTACTCCAATGACCACGAAACTTAATGTGATATCCTGGAATGTAGGGGGAATAACATCCCCAACTAAAAGAAGTAGAATCCTCCAGTACCTTAATTCCATTCATGCAGACATTGCACTGCTACAGGAAACACACCTCACTGCAGAAGAACATGAAAAATTAAAGATTAGATGGGTGGGACAAATTATGTACTCGCCGACAGAGGGGAGAAAGCGTGGGGTAGCAATTCTAATACGGAAAAACCTACCACTAACTTTTTCTAACACCAAAATCGATAAACAGGGACGCTTTATCTTCACCACGCTTCACATACACACCAGCACTTTCCAGCTATGTAATGTATATGGCCCAAACCACTCTGACCAGGCCTTCTGGTCATCCCTCCAGTCACTCATTGCCCTACACTCGGATTCACCAGTAATAGTAGGTGGGGACTTCAACATGGCGCAAGCCCTCCCACTGGACAGGTTTTTTGACCCATCACATCCAAGCACAAAGAAGGGAACCCACTCCAAACATAGAAAAGAAACGCAAATTATAACTAATTTTAGAGATGGACTGGGGTTACACGACTTATGGAGATCTCAACATCCTGACCAAAGGGACTACACGTGTGTCTCTAAGACGCATCATACTTTCTCCCGAATCGACTACTTTCTCACATCCCCCCAAATCACCCCTAGCATACTGGACACATCTATCCTTCCAATTACGATCTCAGATCATGCCCCCATACGACTAACGCTTCAACCTTTTAGAACAGAATCCCAAGAACGAAAATGGAGTTTTCCCTCACACTTATACTCCAATGCAGATTTTAAACAACACCTAAAGGCATATTGGCTTGAATACACCCTGGATAATGAGCAACACAAACCCAATCCTGACCTATTCTGGCATGCCTCTAAGGCGGTCATCAGAGGCAAAATCACAGCATATACAGCCCACCATTTTAAATCCCAAAAGAAGGTCACCACACAACTCCTTTCAGATCTAACTACTGCATACAATGCTTACCTAGCAAGCCCTACAGAGACCAATCGCCAAAGATACTACTCGGTTAAAAAAGACAGAGACACGCACTTACAGATTCTAGACCATAAATTTAACTTGCACAGGCAAGGCAGGTTCTATCGCCACGGCAACAAAGCTGGCAAACTCCTGGCGAACTTAGTAAGACTACACACGCCCAAATCCATTATAACAGCAATTAAGTCAGGGGACCATCTAAAAACAGACACTAAAGATATAATGCAAGTATTCACATCTTATTACAAATCCTTGTACACCAGGCAAAACATCAGAAAAGTGGATAAGAATATGTTTTGGCAAAAAATTAAAGTACCCCAGCTGTCAGATAGTCAGAGAGACAGCCTGAATTCTCCCATACATACACAAGAGGTATTACGAGCTATTGGAAATTCCAAACTAGGGAAAGCGGCAGGCCCAGACTCTCTACCGATTGAATATTATAAGATTCTTAGCACAGACATAGCCCCAACCTTGGCCACTACATATTCTGCCTACCTATCAGGGAAAGCCGCCCCAGATGCGAGGTTTACAGATGCCAACATTTGCATACTTCCGAAACCACACAGAGACCATACACAACCCTCCTCGTACAGACCGATCTCACTGCTCAACAGCGATTACAAGCTGTTCACTAAAATCTTGGCAGACAGGTTAGCAAACATACTACCGAACATAATACATCCTGACCAGACTGGTTTCATCAAACACCGCACCTCAGTGATCAACATCAGAAAGACACTAGCTGTTATATCTCATTATAATAACCCACATTACACGGACACACAGAAACCCAACACTGACGCGTGCCTTCTCGCCATCGATGCCGAGAAGGCATTCGATAGAATAGAGTGGGACCACCTGTACACCTCCTTGGAAAAGTTTGGCATATCTGGGAATTTCCTTACTGCGCTCCAAACACTATACACGTCACCTTCAGCTTCTATAATCATTAATGGCCAACTATCCTCACCGTTCCTTCTAGAGAGAGGAACCAGGCAGGGTTGCCCCCTGTCTCCTCTGCTTTTTAACTTAGCGATAGAACCATTGGCATGTTATATTCACCAATGCAGTGAAGGCTTAAAAATCCATAAACAGACAATGCACTTATCCCTGTATGCCGACGACCTTTTGTTATATATCCCCAACCCACACACTAATGTACCCAAACTGCTACACATGCTACACGAATTTGGGGAATTCACGGGCTACAAAGTCAACACAGATAAATCTGAATTAACATGGCTGCTAAACACCCAAAAAAATCCATTACAGGGCACAGACTTGAAAGTGACCACAGGAACCTTCACATATTTAGGGATCCACTTACACATAAACAATAACAAACTATACCACCTCAACATAGAAAATACAATAACCCTCATTCACAATCAAATGAAGGGGTGGAGAAACCTACCCCTGTCCACTACGGGTAGGATCCATCTTTTAAAAATGATTATCCTGCCAAAGTTGCTTTACCCCCTTCAGATGCTCCCCCTCCAAATGACAAAGCGGGATCTCAGTGGTCTAACAACCCTATTTGGCAAGTTTGTCTGGAATCAGGGGAAACCAAGGATAAACAGACTTCAACTGGCAATGCCAATCCACTCAGGTGGGCTTAGCCTCCCCAATATTAGATGGTACAACTGGGCATCCCTGATCAAGGTTGTGGTGGGATGGTTGTCCCAATCAGACTATTTTTGTCCCCCCGTAGAAGGTGACTTACTAGCACCAATACACCCAGCTTTCTTGCCACACACACAGCTCTCATCCCTCCCCCCGCATATAAAACACAGCATACTATTTAGGGATCCGATGAGGGCCTGGGCTAAACTCTGCAAAACATGGGGAATGGAATTCACATTCAGTAAATACCTGCCTCTACAGGGCAACCCCAATTTCATGCCAGGATACACTACAGCAGTTTTTAAAATGTGGGAACGCAAGGGACTAAAGATGGTGGCACAATTACTCAATCCTACCACACATCAGGTGCTCACCTTCTCTGACCTACAAGCCCAATATACTCTCCCCAACACGCACAGATTCGCCTACTTTCAAAGTAGGCACTATGCACAGAATATCCTACCTGCAGGACCGACTTCGCCAGGGTTAACCAAGATAGCCGCACTTTGCAACCTGGCTACTCTAGGAACGCACTCCATTACACCTATCTATAAGCAAATAGTAGCACACAATGAGACACAGAAATTGCAGGAAATAGTAGCTAAATGGCAAGGACAAAGAATCCCTGAGGTCACGCAGGAACAAATCACCCACAGCATACAAGCAGTTAGAGCAGCCACTCTGTCTTCAAACCTGCGTGAAACACAAGTGAAATTCCTGCACCAGGCATATATCACACCTAAAACTAGAGCGAAATGGGTCCCAGAGGCATCTAATACATGTCCTAAATGTATGGCTCCCACACCGGACCTGATACACCTGGTCTGGGATTGCCCCAAATTGCAAAGGTACTGGGGCAAAGTTAAATTCTGGTTGTCAACAATGCTCAAAACTAACATATCTTTGGCCGCAGCAAACATACTCTTCTTTCAAGACACTGACTTACCCTCTAGACGCCAAAAATTCTTTAACCTAGTTGTCTTAATGGCCAGAAAACTAATGTTACAATACTGGGTTAGAAACATGGATCCCCCCTTCAAAAAACTGACTCACGCAAAACAGCTTTTGATAGAACAAGTAGACGCACAAGGGGACCACGATGCCAGAATAAAATTATTTATAAATAAGTGGGAACCGTATTTGTTGTATTTACCGAAAGACTTAAGAGAAAGACTCCTACGCCCCTTTCAAAACACTATATTCATGCTTAATGAAAACCTACATGGTCGATTGTGCTCGCTGAGCCCTGAAACAGGTACTTGACAGAACATGACTGACATAACAAGTGACTAACTGCCTGAATGACTGGGCCTGGGGCCACTGACTAAACCCATCCGCAGATGCATATGCATATAAGTATTCATACATACAATGGTATTAGCATTGTTTCCCTTACTATTGATAGTATCGCACCCGACTACCTCATAGATTACGGAGAGCATACTCCAGTATCCAGCATAAGGGATCTGAACAGGTACAACCAAAAGGATCATATGAAGAGCCTTACACCAGTGTTAATAAGTAACTTCATTGTTGTACAAACAACGCCTCCCTGTTCATCTCTCCCCCTCCCCTAATACGCCTGGTTATGCCCGCAGATGCATATGCATATAAGTATTCATACATAAAATGGTATTAGCATTGTTTCCCTTACTATTGATAGTATCGCACCCGACTACCTCATAGATTACGGAGAGCATACTCCAGTATCCAGCATAAGGGATCTGAACAGGTACAACCAAAAGGATCATATGAAGAGCCTTACACCAGTGTTAATAAGTAACTTCATTGTTGTACAAACAACGCCTCCCTGTTCATCTCTCCCCCTCCCCTAATACGCCCGGTTATGCCCAACGGTATGCAACCCAATTAATACCAATGATCAATATCTGTCACTGTTTATGTTTTTGTATTGTTTTATTTGTTGTTTTTGTTTATTTAAATGTTATATTAACACACGGAGCTTGGCCACTCCACATGGTTCAAGAATAGACTTTTGGACTCTAAGCGGTTTTTGTTATGGTGACGAGACCGTACTTTGTTGCCTACATCATGTCTTACTATGTTAAATATTGTGCACAACCGTGTGGTGTTGTTCAAGTTTCTCTGTGGAAAAATTTTCAAAAATAAAGTTTATAAAAAAAAAAAAGCTATAGCTATCTCAAGAGTGTACTTAAAGGGACAGTCAACTCAAAAAAATGTAATTGTTTAAAAAGATAGATAATCCTTTTATTACCCATTCCCCAGTTTTGCATAACTAACACAGTTATATTAATATACTTTTTACCTCTGTGATTACCTTGTATCTTAGCCTTTTTTTAAAACCCCATGATCACATCAATTTTTATTTATTATCTATTGACTTGCATTTTATCCAATTAGTGCAGTGTCTGCCATAACCCACGGATCACAATGTTATCTATATGGTTTACATGAACTAGCAGTCCCCTATTATGAAAAGCTAATAAAATGTGATAAGAGGCTGTCTTTAGTGGCTTAGAAACAGGCAGAAATGTTCAGGTTTAAAGGTTATAAAGTATATTAATATAACAATGTTGGTTGTGCTAAGCTGGGGAATGGGTAGTAAAGGTGTTATCTATCTTTTTAAATAATAATATTTTTGGTGTTGACTGTCCCTTAAAGTAGGCTCTATGCACCAGCTTTTTAAACACAGCACTTGCTCTGAGAGTCGAATGTGCTTGTTTTATCTGGTAATGACTCAATTTGCATCATTGCTGACATTATAAAAGTTCTACTGGCTCTTAAAGGTACAATATAGTCAAAAAATTGTATGCTCTAAATTATATATAACATTTCATGTTAAAAGGACAGTCTACACCAGAATTTTTATTGTTTTAAAAGATAGATAATCCCTTTATTACCCATTTCCCAGTTTTGCATAACCAACACAGTTATAATAATATACTTTTAACCTCTGTGATTATCTTGTATCTAAGCCTCTGCAAACTGCCCCTTTTTCAGTTCTTTTGACAGACTTGCAGTCTAGCCAATCAGTGCCTGCTCCCAGATTACTTCACGTGCACGAGCACAGTGTTATCTATATGAAATACGTGAACTAACACCCTCTAGTGGTGAAAAACTGTTAAAATGCAATCTGAAAGAGGTGGGCTTCAAGGTCTAAGAAATTAGCATATGAATCTCCTAGGTTAAGCTTTCAACTAAGAATACCAAGAGAACAAAGCAAAATTGGTGATAAAAGTAAATTGGAAAATTGTTTAAAATTACATGCTCTATCTGAATCATGAAAGTTTATTTTGGCCTAGACTGTCCCTTTAACTCACAGTAGATATGTTGCTCAGGACCCAGGAAGTACTGATCCAATCAGCAGGCTAATTACACAGCTGGGACATGTGACTAGAGCTGTTGATTGATTCAGTGTGAGTTTTTGCCCGGGACCAGCAGTGCTCTGCGATACCTGAGCAGTATTTGTATGGTGTATATGTGTCTATCCAAATATGTAATTTACCTATGTGCATTTTAATGTTGACTGGAATGTCCCTTTAAAAGGATTTAAAATTCTGTAACTTGCAAGTCAAATAACTGGTTTAGGCAATTTGCAACATTTTGAAAACCTAGGTTTTGCTTTTTGTCCTCTGTAGGAAGTGAGGCACATGTTTTTTATTCAAATGTAAGTGAAGTTTACTGTCCCTTTAAAGGGACATTAAACACTAAATAAATGCCAGATAAATGAAAAATTAGTCTGAGAATAACATGTAGATTATTTTTTTGTAATTAGTTTAAATATGGATAAAATAAGTGTAACATTTTAATGTCTATAAAAACTTACAATTTCAGAATTGAATTACAGGAAAAGGGGACAAAATAAATAATTAAAGTATATTGCAAAGGTTTTTTTTTATGTAAACAATGTATCATTTTAAATTGCCATCTAAATTACCATCTAAAAGTGTTTAATGTCCCTTTAACAAAGCTGAGGCTGACGTAACTAGCAATACCAGAACAAGCAGTGACAATCTCAAGATGGAGGGCAGTAGGTTTCTGGTATATTTGCAGAAGCATTTGGTAGAAAAAACTTCCAGTAGAGATGATAATACTGGGGACACACAAATGCTAAGGATATGTGTAAGGCTACCTTAAAAAAGAATTATAGGGAACATGAAACCCAAAATATTTCTTTCATCATTCAGATGGAGAATACAATTTTAAACAACATTCCAGTTTACTTCTATTATTTAATTTGCTTCCATCTTCAGATATCCTTTGTTGAAGAAAAAGCAATGCACATGGAAGAGTCAATCACACGAGGCATCCATGTGTAGCCACCAATCAGCAGCTACTGGGCCTATTTAGATATGCTTTTCAACAAAGTTTATCAAGAGAATAAAGCAAATTAGGTAATAGAAGTAAATTGGAAAGTTGTTTAAAATTGTATTCTCTTTCTTAATCCTGAAAGAAAAATGTGGGTTTCATGTCCCTTTAAAGGTTATTTGTATATTGGGCTGAAGAGAGAGAAATACAGAAAGGGAGAGACTTATTTTTATTACATTATTTATTTACATTTTATGGTAAAAATTCACTGAGGTTTTAGAGAAAAGGAAATATATTTTAGGGGAAAAGATTCAATGAGATCTCATAGAGAAAAAAAAATGTATTTTAGGAAAAACATTAAAGGGACACTGAAACCAAAATTTTTATTTCGTGATTCTGATATAGCTTGCAATTTTAAGCAACTTTCAAATTTACTCTTATTATCAAATTTTCTTCATTCTCTTGGAATCTTCATTTGAAATGCAAGAATGTAAGTTTAGATGCCGACCCATTTTTGGTGAACAACCTGGGTTGTTCTTGCTGATTGGTGGATAAATTCACCCACCAATAACAAGTGCTGTCCAGGGTCTGAGCCAAAAAATAACTTAGATGCCTTCTTTTTCTAATAAAGATAGCACGTGAACGAACAAAAATTGATAATAGGAGTAAATTAGAAAGTTGCTTAAAATTGCATGCTCTATCTGAATCACAAAAGACAAAAATTGGGTTCAGTGTCCCTTTAAGGGTCTGATGATTAAGAGCTCGCTGGCTTGGAGAGACACATAAAATATTTGGGATTTTTTTAGACCTTGTATTGTAATGTAGGAGTCTCTCCTTCACATAAATAACACTACATAGCGACAAAAACATGTCTCAAGATAACATTTGTGTTTCTGCATTTTTTGAGGGGTCTCATTGTACTGACAAGACTTTTAGATAATTTCACCTTAGTAGAGACCTGTTTTTGGGGAAAAGATTAAGGGCTAGATTACAAGTGGAGCACTAATTTATTGTGCACCCACAAACGATCAAATTTGCCTGTTTGTGGGTTCGTGATAAATAACCAACCATTACAAGTGGCTGGTTATTGCTCGCGGTACCAATTAGCACTTATACAATTAACCAGAGATCAGATCTCTGGTTAATTTTATAAATGTACTCCAAATGCCCCCAAAATAGAGTGGTGTGTATTTTATTAAAAAATAAATTGTAGCATTTTTATTCTTTAATAAAATAACTGCACTATGCAGTATTTTGGGGGATAAAGTTGGCGGGAGTCAGGTGTTTAAAAAACAAAACGGCATTGAAAACGGCATATGTGAACTAACACTGAAATACTTTTTTTATAATGAAACGTGTACATGAATAATAAAACTGTATGGGCTAGGGGATTGTGGGTATACTGTGCATGTATATATAGTGTTATATATGTGTATTATACTATAAAACAGTGGATACATTTCGCTGAGTTTGTTATGTAAATAAATATGTTGTTAAAGGGACAATCAAGTCAAAATTAAACTTTCATGATTCAGATAGGGCATACAATTTGAAACATCCTTCCAATTTACCTTTATCATCAAATTTGCGTTGTTCTCTTGCTGTTCTTTGTTGAAAGTTAAACCTAGGTAGGTTCAGTCATATACTAATTTCTAAGCCCTTGAAGGCTGCCTTTTATCTCAATGCATTTTGACAATTTTTCATAGCTAGACAGTACTAGTTCATGTGTGCCAAATAGATAACATTGTGCTTACTCATGTGGAGTTATTTATGAGCGAGCACTGATTGGCTAAAGTGCAAGTCAGTCAAAAGAACTGAAATAAGGGGGAAGTCTGCAGAGGCTTAGATACAAGGAAATCAGAGGTAAAAAGTATATTAATGTAATCGTGTTGGTTATGTTAAATTGGGGAAGGGGTAATAAAGGGATTATCTATCTTTTTAAAAATAATATTTCTGGAATAGACTTTTCTTTTACATTTTTACATGTTTTTTCTTTTTAATTACAAGATTTTGTGTACAGCTTTTTAATTTTACAATTGTTAGTTTAAAATTTTAAACTTGTATAGCCACTACACACTGTTCTGTGTTATAATATTGTAATTGCACTGTACCAAACTTGTTCTATCTTAATAACACGTTTGGTACAGTGCAATATTAGAACTAAACTTAAGTACGTTCACGCTGCACTGAACATGTTTATGGTGCAAGGTTAGGCTTGCGAGGTCTGTCTTATGCTTTATCAGTTTTCATCACTGGAAAAGGGGGCAAAATAAATAATGAAAATATATTACAAAGGTGTTTTACTATTTTATATTACAATATGAAAAATAATTTACTGTACTTTTAATAGCTTTATTATAGCTATTGGGCATATAATATGTCCCAGTATTAGCTCTAGCAGAACACATTAGCCCAATAGAAGGAATAGATAAAGATGAAGGTCATACGATAGACATTGAATACGTCTCCAGAAGAGAAAATGAATTCCAGATGTAGGGCAAAGGCAAGAACTAAACGGAATTCATCAGTGGTCTAATTTGATAAAAGGCAGAACAGGCAGTGAGGGAAAAACTAGAGGTCAGGCTTAGCAGGTAATGGCCAGCAGTTCAGGCTTTACAAGTAACAGTCAGCAGATCTTACTAAATGTAGACCTGGACTGACCATAGGGCACACCTGGCAATAGTCCCTCCGACATTATATCTAGTTATTTCACTTATATCACCATATTATATCACTTATTATATGGCTCCCAGGCAAGTGGGTCCACTCCTCTCCTGTAATCAAGCAGCAGGCATCATCTCAGCAGGGAGGTTGGAAGATACTCCAGCTTCATATCAACTGGCTTTCTTGCTATTGTGCTTCCCTTTTTGCCTCTCCCCCCAGACTACACATACTGACAGTGTCATATGTGGAATGCTTTATGATAGGGGACAAGGTCAGTCAGATAGAGGACATTGACAATGACTGTAAGTGCAAGGTGCATCAACTGATCATAGCCACTTTGTCTTCACACACTAGAAAACTGGAAAATGCATTCCAGGGTCCCTGGTGAATATAGTCAGGCAGAGTGAGTGTGATTAAAGGAGACATATTTAGAGTAGCATTATCCTCAGCATACACTGGGTGCATTTTTCCGAGCATGGTAAAACTGGGTGCACACCCATTGGCACAGGCAGATAAAACTAATACTCAGCTACCATTTTACCTCTAGTATAAAAAACTAGAAACTAGAAACTAGTTTGCAATCACAAATATCTGCAAATACTAAAAACATAAAAAGGAGCACTAGCTACAGCCAGGACTTAAAGGGACACTCAAGTCAAAATTAAACTTTCATGATTCAGAAAGAACATGCAATTGTAAACACGTTTCCAATTTACTTCTATTAGCAAAATGTTCACAGTATTTTTATATTTAGAATTTTTGAGTCACCAGCTCCTATTGAGCATGTGCAAGAATTCACAGAATATACATTTATGCATTTGTGGAAATAGACATCATTTAGTTCAGACTAAGTTCTTTTCATTGTCTTTTTATCGTGCATTCGTTGATTATGCAAATCTACTGTATTAACTGGTCCTTTAAGCCAAAGTACTTTCCAAAGCCCCTCCAGTATTTGCTAAGTACACCCATGAGTATGATTTTGATACAATACATGGTAATGGACTGCACTCTCAGGGTAGACTATTGGCGAAGAGATGGCACAAATCAGGAATGACCAACTGGCACCCAACGGCTACATGCAGCCCTTAGCACTAGGTTTTTCGGCCCTGAGGAAAAAGCAGAACTAACAATAGCCATAGTGGAACTAAAAATGTGTACCTTTTGGTGACTAAAACTCACAAATTCCTCTGGAGATAAGAACAGCATAGAGAGCGCAGACCCCAACCTTAGCTAAACCTGGACATTTTTAAGGATTATCTGTTTGTTTAATAGCCATAAATGTATATGTGGCCCTTAAGGTTTCTAAAATATTGATCTGCGGCCCTCATGTGTTAGGAACTTGGTCATACCTGGCATAAGGTATGAAAACCAAAGTGTATGAAAACCAAAGTGAACAGTTAAAGGGACAGTCTAGTCAAAATTAAACTTTCATGATTCAGATAGGGCATGCAATTTTAAACAACTTTCCAATTTACTTATATTATCTAATTTGCTCAATTCTTTAGATATCCTTTGTTGAAGAAATAGCAATGCACATGTGTGAGCCAATCACACAAGGCCTCTAGGTGCAGCAACCAATCAGCAGCTACTGAGCATATCTAGATATGCTTTTCAGCAAGTGATATCAAGAGAATGAAGCAAATTAGATAATAGAAGTAAATTAGAAAGTTGTTTAAAATGATATGCTCTTTCTAAATCACGAAAGAAAAAAATTGGCTTTCATGTCCCTTTAACTACCACTAGCTATTAAAATTCACAACTGGCTTATAGTGGTTAAATCATTGCACTGTATGTATTACTGCTAGCTAATATGTGAAGTAAAATCTTGGGATCTATGTATTATTGGAGCAACAAAGTTTAATCACAACTTTGACATATTAAAAGTAACTGAGTGTGTGACTGGTACAAAAATAATAGATAAGGCATACTGGCAGATGAAGGGATAAATCCCTGCTCTGTATGTATCAGCACAAAGGTGATAAATCATTGCTCTGTATGTGTCCAATTCACTAGAGCTCTCTGGCCTGGCTAGATTATCTTAGATGTCTCATCAGTACTGTGAAATCCTTAAAGGGACATGAAACCCAAATGTTTTCTTGCATGATTCAGGCAAGGAATACAATCTTAAAAAGTTTCTTATTTACTCCTATTATAAAATTTGCTTAGTTCTTATGTTATTCTTTGTTGAAGAGATATCAAGAGAGGTAGTGTGCTTTTCCTTCCTTCTTTTCAACAAAGGATAACAAGAAAAAGAAGAAAATTTGATAATAGAAGTAAATTGGAAAGTTGTTTAACCCCTTGAATGCTAACGACGGCTCTGACCCGTCGCAGAGTTTCCCACTCTGGTGCTAATAATGTGATGACATCACCGCGCAACTTTATTAAAAATGTACAACACAAAGTATAGGGAAAGAGGGCAAGCTGCCTAGACGTCTGTATCTCAGGCATCTAAGCAGCTACAGACCCCCAAGACCCACCGTTGAAAAGGTAATCCTGGGATCTGGAAAAAAAATACAAACAATTTTTTTTTTTTTTATTTTCTTTATAAAAAAAAACCTTAAATCACCTTAGCACCCCAGTGGGAAAGTGCTTAGCACTCAAAGGGTTAAAATGTCATGTTCTATCTGAATCATGAAAGCAAACAATGTGGGTTTTATGTCTCTTTAAAATAATTTTAGAAAGGCCAATTTTAGCTTGAGAGCTGCTTATCTGTGTGTAGTTCTGGATGTGAAGGACAGACACATACATTTCAGTAAAATACTAGAAATAAATGCTAGCGAGGATCATCAGGTCCCAAATGTTACTGATACCACAAAGTAATATCCCTGTTGTGTGTGTGTTACACAAATGAGTTAAACAAATTCATTTCATAATTCAGATAGACCCTGTTAACGATTTTTCAATCTTTCAAAGTCACAGAATTAATTGCATTGATCATATAGTTTGCTTTGTCATGGGATAGTGAGTTTAAGTTTGGAATTTCCTGGCTTTTGAGAGTTTAAACAAGTACATTAATTCATTGATTCTTTGTCCATTTAAGCAGAACATAACAATTTCTGCTATGAAATACAGAACATATTCCTGGGTCATCATTTATCCCAGTATCCTTTAGTTTTTGCAAATTTACAAGAAAGATGAACTAAATTAATTTCTTGTTTTCATTTTTGTTTTGATATTGCCACCTAGTGGTTATTCCTTTATTAGCATGTAGAATTGATAAGCAGTGATTCAAGAATATAACTGGAAATATTTGTTCTCAGTAGTATCATTTATGTTATTGTATGAATTAAAGATACACAATCACCATTTCACATTGCAGTCAAAGGGCCCCATGTATTTAAAGGAGGGCAAACAGCTTCTCAACTTGCAAAACTGTCCGCCCGCCTTCGCTGCATGCAGCAGCTGATCTGTTGATCCGCTGGCCTGTATGTATCATTGCAAACTCCGATGAGTGTGTAATGCCCACCCCTTCATTCACGCGAGCGAAGGGACCGTCAATCAACTGTCAAGGGACTGTTGAAAATCATACCTAAATAGCCTCAGGAGCTGGGAACTAGCGCTTACCAATGAGTTCGGCTAGCTCCAAGTAGTGCGCTGCTGTTCCTTCAATAAATGATACCAAGAGAATGAAACAAAATTGACAACAGGAAAATTGTTTAAAAATATAATTCTCTATTTGAACCATGAAATAAAAATGTTGGGTTTTATGTCCCTTTAAGCATTCTCCTTCCGTGTGACAGAATCTGTGCACATTCACAGATTAGGGAATTGTTGTCTTTGTCACAAGCTTTATTGTTTGCTTAAGAAAAGGACAGTTAAGTCAAAAATAAACTATAATGGTCTTGTAATTTTGAACAACCTTTTATTTACTTT
This sequence comes from Bombina bombina, assembly GCF_027579735.1. Taxonomy (NCBI): domain Eukaryota; kingdom Metazoa; phylum Chordata; class Amphibia; order Anura; family Bombinatoridae; genus Bombina; species Bombina bombina. The sequence continues at coordinate 819,963,799 of NC_069504.1, forward strand.
GATTACCAAATTTGCTTAATTCTTTGTTGAACAATAAACCTAGGTGGGCTCACAGAAGATTCAGGAGCGTGCATGTTCCAGCACTCTGTAGCATCACTGTTTGCAACAATATAGCAATGTTATACAATGCTGCAAACATTGTTGTCATAGAGTGCTAAAGCCACATGCACTCTCCTGAGGTCCTATAATCCCACATAGGTTAGGTTTACTCTTCAATAAATAGACGCAAATTTGATAAAAGAAGCAACTTGGAAAGTTGTGTAAAATTGCAAGCGATATCTGAAGCATTAAAGCTTATTATTGACTTTACTGTTGTAGTATCCCGAGGCTTGGCAGGAGCTGTGCTAAACTCACCCGGCATTGGGTAGTGCAGCACGCAGGGAGCCACGCTGTCTATGATGGTGGAGCGGGCAGGTGATCTTGGAGACGGAAGGCTCCTGGTGTGAGGACCATGGACTTCCTGGGTGAGTGATCTGCTTTCTGGACTTTGCTATGTAGGTGAGTGTGCTAACTTTAGTGCATTCCGTACTTTTGCTATTGGAAGTGACCCTGATGTTGTTTCTGGTGCTAAGTCTCAATATGAGGTGTTAAAAGGTCATCTTAGACTCCCATTCAGTGCTTGGTTATTTCATATGAAGACTGAAGCTATCCTGTTCCTGACTTGTGCTCCTGGTTCTGACCATGGCTAAGTTTCTGGCTCGCACTACCTGTCTGACCCTTATATTTCATGTGGACTTATTTCTGGCTAAAAGCCATTGGCACTGTTTTCTGGTTTAAGAGCTTGCTTTCTCCTTCTATTTTGACGCATGGTTCTGTATGGATCTTCTGGTAATGACCCCTGGCCTGTTTATGGAAAATTGACTATTCTACAATTTTGCTTACAAGAGCCTGCACATCTCTGTCTATTTGGTTCCAGGCACAGGATCTCTGGGACGGCATTGCATGAGTGTTCCCTCATGCAATGTGCAAGTGCAGAGAGGTTCACAACTCTCATATACTAATTTCTAAGCCCTTGAAGGCCGCCTCTTATCTCAGTGCATTTTGAGCGTTTTTCACAGCTAGAAAGCACTATTTCATTTAATGGACCGTTCACAAATGAAGTAAAAAAAAAGAAGAAAGAAAAGGTAAAATCTTTTTAAAATGATGAATAATACACAATGTAAAAATTTATATTATGTATAACCCACTGCTCAGTGCTTTTTATTTACAATAATGGAACTGGTTGTTTTAAATCACATTAACCAGGGCACTCTATAATGTACAGCAGAAATAAAAAATGTGTATTTTCAATCACATACATGGCTCTTCTCAAACACGTTAACTTTTGCAGAAAACAATACTAAGTCCTTAAGAATGACCACTGTACTCTGTACAGAGGATCGTATTCTCCCAGGGCTGTAATAGCACAGGTCTCAACAACGGTGGGGAGTATCACCTCACCGCTGATGCATCGCAGAAATAGTGCGATGGAGGCAACACCAGGCAAGCAATCACTTTATTTATTTATTTTTGATCCCTACATTTTAGGAATGTGTATTCAGAGGTTTCCGATGCCTCTGAATGTGGAAGTAAGTTCTGTTTGCCTGTTAAAAAAAAGGTATGGAATATGTATGCATGCACTTAAAGGGATTTGAAACACATTTTTTTTCTTTCATTATTCAGATAAAACATGTGATTTTGAACAACTTTCTAGTTTACTTCTATTATCAAATTTTCTTTGTTCCATTGTTATCTTTTATTGAAAAGGTCAGATACGATCCAGAGAGTTCTGTTCTAATCAGATCCTCGGGCTCAGCAACCGCCTCTGGGAACCTAACCATGGGTCCCATTTCCCCACGATGTGCTTTTAAAGTTTCTCAGACAGAATGCGTGTGCGACAGATAATAATCTGATAGACAAATGTCCATCGGATAACAGTCCGGGCTGTCCAAGAACCTTTAAAAGCAAGTCGTGGGGGGTGGGACCCATGGTTATGTTCCCAGAAGCCGTCAGGTGCCTGAGACTCTTATTACAACAGAACTCTCCTAAGCATATCTGCCCTCAAGCATTAATGCATGATCTGATTGGTCTGTGTCTCCGTGAGGTCACTAGATGCACAACCAATCGGATATGGCATAGGGTTTGTCCCTACCGTCTTGTCCTATTATATTACCCAATCCTAGTGGCAACCATTTTGATCACCAATCAGAAACATTGTAAATAAGAAACTCATGTGAGTAGTAAAAAGTTGTACAATATAAATGAGCAGTTAAGAAATATTATTGTTCAGCTACCTGGATCCTGGGGTGACGTGCTTGAAAGTATCCACTTTACAAGGCAGCATTTCATCAGAGCCCTACGTGTAAGACGAGGCTTTTGCCACTTCACACCCTCCTTTTTTTCAGGGGAAGTCTGACCAGGGTCCCCCAGCAAACTGCCATCATTTTCCTTAATGTCATTCTGCAGAAATAAGACATAAAACTGTTAACATGTATGTATTATGCACAATCTATATATAAGCATTAAAAATTAAGTCATGATTAACAAATAATTTCTTTCTTCAATAAACTACTTTGAAGATTTGTTTATATTATGTGGAATATTTTGTATGATGTACAAATTAGCCATGCACCAAAAACCCAAATAGTCTCACATATAATTTTTAAAGTCAAAACAAATTATGGTACATCTATATATATATATATATAGACAGAGAGCACCTGTAGGCACATTCAGCCCTGATTGTTTGCATCAATAATATTTCAACCCAGACAGTAGTTAACTGTGGATGCTGATCCTTAGCTTGAGAAGCATTTTGAATGCTGATACTTGACAGGGACCTCCAAAGGCTCAGGGAGTGCAAAGGTGATGTTGAAATTTTTGCCCCCTTTTGTGGCTTGTGCTTCCCTTTCATGTCCAATGAATTGTGAACATACTGAATAATGAGGGGAACCAACTTTGGTGAGTGTTTAGAAGTACCTGGAAGTTTCTGATACCAATACAGCAAAACTTGACCAGTTTGCATCACACATCAACGGCTGGATCTATACTCCGGGAGGCATTTGATTATATATACCATCTACTTACCTCATACTGATTGAGGTTTGTGAAAGTAAGTGAACATCTGATGGGGTGCTGGATCACTTTCTGCTGAATGTTTTTCCCTTTTTGGGATTGAACTTTTTAAAGAATTTTTTAAGAATTTTAAGAAATTTAATATAACATTATATTGTGGATTTTTAATTTTTAAACTTGTTTTAAATGTATATTGCTTTATAATAATATTCTAGGTTTCATGCATAATACATTCTATATATACAATACATATAAAATATGATGTAATTGAATATATATATATATATATATATATACATATATATATACAGTATATCTATATATATATATATATATATATATATATAAATATATACACTGTATTTCTCGCAAATAACTACTGGTGTTCCTTTTGAACCGTCGATTATCTAGGTACTGAGTTATCTTTAACCCTTTTGTGAATATATATATATATATATATATATATATATACACACACACACACACACACACACACAATGCAGTAGAAGATCAGCACACACCATCCAGTATACAACGGCCCGGCGCACTACAAAAAGATAAATAATCACACTCCATTGAAAATCAGGACCGATGTGGATCCTATCAGATTTCCAAATAACGTAGGCACACAGGATTGTTTGCAAACATCTTTTCCTCCATAACGTTTCAGCTCTACACAAGAGCCTTGTTCAAATGGAACAAGGCTCTTGTGTACAGCCGAAACGTTATGGAGTAATCAGGTCCTGATTTTCAGTGGAGTGTGATTTTATATATATATATATATATATATATATATATATATATATATATATATATATATATATATATGTATATATATATATGTATACTGTATATATATATATATATATATATATATATATATATATATATATACTGTGTATATATGTATATATATATGTAAATGGTTACATATATATACTGTGTGTGTGTGTGTATATATATATATATATATATATATATATATATATATATATATATATATATATACACACACACACACATACATGTACCATAATTTGATTGATAGATAGGTGATAGATCATTTATCTAGTTATTTGTCTAGATATTTATCTATGAATAAAAATGTTGCTGATTAAAACAGACTTCTCACATACAACATGGATTCATGCCTCAGTATATATCAGTCTGTCTATGAATAAAACATTTGCTCATTAAAACAGACTTTTCACACATAAATGGAATCATACCTCAATATCTGTCATCTCATTGCCATGACAACTGTATGTCACTTTAAAAAAGATAGGTTTTATGTTATTTAAAAAAAAAAAAGATGCAGCTCTGCAATCAAAATCAACACGATATAAGTAAAATTATTAAAAAACAAAAAACAAACCCCACATACAGCACAAAACTCAAAACAAAATCTTCCTAGACAGTTATGAGTTACAGGGTTTGCAGGAAGAAACATTCAGGTAGATTACGAGTTGTGTGTTAGTGTTTTAAATGGTAATTTCAGCGTTAAAACAGTAACGCAGCCATTACAAGTCTTGTCGGTATAGCTGTACCGCAAGCCTTTTAGACTGTAACGCAACGTCAGTCCCGCACTTGTAAAAATGATGTTTTTTTCATGGGACTTCCATAGCGCAGCCATTACGAGTTTTGCGGGGAAGCTAAAAAGCTTGCGTTACACCCTATAACGACAAGATCCATACCGCCATCTGAGAGCAGTAGTTATGAGTTGTATTCAACAAAACTATTACATAAAACACATAATTAAAGTGTTACAAAGTACACTAAACACCCATAAACTACCTATTAACCCCTAAACCGAGGCCCTCCCGCATCGCAAACACTATTTAAATATCATTAACCCCTAATCTGCCGTCCGCACACATCGCCCCCACTATACTAAAGTTATTAACCCCTATTCCGCCACTCCCCAACACCGCCGCCACTATAATAAACCTAATAACCCCTAAACCGCAAGCCCCCCACAACGAAATATACTAAATTAAACTATTAACCCCTTAACCGAAAGCTCCCACATCGCAATAAACTAATTTAAACTAGTAACCCCTAAACCTAACGCCCCCCTAACTTTATATTAAAATTACAATTTCCCTTAATCTTAAATTAAATTAAAACTTACCTGTCAAATTAAAAAAACTAAGTTTAAACTAAAAATTAAACTAATATAACTATTAAACTAAAATTAAAATACCTACTACTTAAAGAAAACTAAAATACACAATAAAAAAATCCTAACACTTCTATAAAAATTACAAAGTATCTAATTACAAAAAATAAAAAATACTAAATTACAAAAAATAACAAACACTAAATTACGAAAAAATAAACGAAATAATAAAAAAACAAAAACAATTACACCTAATCTAATAGCCCTATAAAATAAAAAAGCCCACCCAAAATAAAAAAAAAACCTAGCCTACAATAAACTACTAATAGCCCTTAAAAGGGCCTTTGTTCAAAACAGCCAATAGGATGAGAGTTTCTGAAATTCTATTGGCTGTTCAAATCAGTCAATAGAATTTCAGTAGCTCTCATCCTATTGGCTGATTGGAATTTCCAAAATCAAATCACCCAATAGGAATGCAAGGGACGCCATTTTGAAAAGGCTCCCTTGCATTGAAGATTCAGTATACGGCGGCGACCGTATGAAGAGGATGTTCTGCGCCGGATGTCTTCAGGATGGACCCACAACGCGCCGCCGGGATGAAGATAGAAGACGCCGCCGGGATGAAGATAGAAGTTGCCGCCGGGATGAAGATAGAAGTTGCTGCCAGGATGAAGATAGAAGATGCCGCCTGGATGAAGATTGAGCCGCCTGGATGAAGATAGAGCCGCCGGGATGAAGATTGTTCAAGCGGGACTTCAGCAACTGTGAGTACCTAAAGAGGGGTTAGTGTTAGTTTTTTTTATGGTTTTTTGGGTTGTTTGTTTTTTTTTAGTTTAGGATTTGGGATTTTCTTAAAAGAACTAAATGCCCTTTTCAGAGCAATGCAAAAGAGCTAAATACCCTTTTTAAGGGCAATGCCCATACAAATGCCCTTTTCAGGGCAATGGGTAGATTAGGTTTTTTTAGATAGTTTTTATTTATTTTGTGTGTTTGGGGGGGTGGGGGGGTCTTTGTATTTTTTTTAGGTAAAAGAGCTGTTTAACTTAGGGCAATGCCCTACAAAAGGCCCTTTTAAAGGCTATTGGTAGTTTATTCTAGATTAGGTTTCTTTTATTTTTGGGGTGTTTTTTTTTTTTTTTTTTTAATTATCTTTTTACAAAGACAGAGAAGGACAATATTATACCACATATAAAAACACGTGTCACAGTGAATATACATAAAACAATACAACTGTATAGGTATAAAACAAGAGAGAGGAGTGTCTATTATATCATTCTAGTCCATCAAAATTATCTTAAAACACATGTGTTTAAATCAATTATCAGTGCAAATAAAGTGTAAAAAATACTGAAGAAATACATAAAATAACCTGTGAAACCTTTGTATATTGATTAGTCCATCCTTGTCTCGTGGATTTTCCCCCTTCCCCCCCCCCCCCCTATTGGGCAAGGCAACTCATATCGGCCTGGGAAAAAAAAAAAAAAAAAAAATAATTGTCCTCCCCCCCGTCTCCCAATCCCCCCCTTCCCTCCCCCTCAGCCAGCTCATTCGGTGCCCGTCACCCATTCTTCGGGGAAGTGGCCCGCTAGGACATTAATCTGGACAAAATCCGAATCTCTAACAGGTTTAATTAATTTTTTTTGGTGCAGTAAAGGCAAGGATCTTAAAAATGGCTCCCATTTTTTAAAAAATGCTCCTAAATATTTATCTTGTGGGAATGGCATATTACACTGTTCTGATATAAGTTGGTTGCATAGCGCCAGTTTAAGTTGGGCCATAGTGGGGGCCCGTAATGCTTTCCATGCTTTAAAAATGAGGGCACGCGCTGTTAATATAATAGTATTTATCAAGCTATAGTTCTTATTGATACCCTGGAATTTTACTAAAAAGAAAATTTCAATTGGGCAAAGTTTGTGCTCCAATTTCAAAACCATCATCATCCAAAATGTAATTTTTCCCCAATATTGAGATATTTTAGGGCAGCTCCATAGACAGTGAAATAAGTCTGCCCCTGAGGCTGAGCATCTGGAGCAAAGCACCCTTGTTTTGTACCATTTAGAGAGGGTCGCAGGTGTAAGGTATCTCTGCAGCCCAATTTTTATCTGCGACTCTCTCCAAACCGTCGGAACCCAGCCCTGCTGTGCTATTTTAAAGCTCCCAACTATGATCTCATCGTCAATTTCTGGAAATAGGACAGACCACCTATCGACCATTTCGTTAATTTGCAACTTTGATGCTTTCTGATTTACTACAGAATATAAAGGCGTAATGGCATAAGCTCCTGCTGCATATATAGTAATCATGGGCTGTAATTCTCCCCTAGTCCAATTATCCCCATATTTTGTGTTCAGCTCCCTGAGAAAGTGCCTAAGTTGAAGATAGGCATAGAACTCGTGTGTCCCTAACGCGTATCGTGTCGCAATTTCCTGGAATGTAACTACCTGTCCCTCTACGTCTCGCATTTGGCCCAGGTTCCAAAGGCCCTTTACCTCCCAGTTTCTAAATATCTGATTATAAAGGCCGGGGCTGAATTCTGGGTTACCTGTTATGGGTAGATATTGCGAGACATAGGGTGAAATATCCAGTTCTGTGCATAATTTTTGCCAGGCCGTAATAATATTTTTGTAGGTGCCAAGATAAAATATATTGGAGGGCAATGACGTGAGAGGGCAATGTAGAAGAGCTTTTAACTGGAAGGGGGTCACTGCCTGAGATTCCCATAGAAAAGATGTGAACTGCTCTTTCTCGGTTAGCCAATCTAGAGCGAGTCTAGCTATGGTAACCAGGTTATATATGCGAATATTAGGAAGCGCTAGGCCAGCTGATAATTTGGAATTCATAAGTTTAAGGGAGGCAATTCGTGGTCTCTTACCATTCCATAGAAATTTCGCACAAGCTTTATTGTACATGATAATGTCTTTTTTGTGCAGGAGCCACGGAATGTTTTGTAACACATAGAGGATTTTCGGGAAGATAACCGATTTAATCAAAGTCACCCTGGCAGTTAAAGAAATTGGTAACCTAGCCGATTCATCAAGTTTTTTCTTGCAAGAGTCCAAAACTATTCTGTGATTTAATCTATACCATTCCTCAGAGTTTCTAGAAAGGTGTAAGCCCAGATAAGTAATCTGGGTGACTTCTCGAAAAGGGTGTTTCATATATGATGACAAATTTTTATGTAACCACATTAATTCTGATTTGGAAGTATTAATCTTGAACCCGGATATTTCTCCAAACTCTTGGATAATACTTTGTAGAATAGGGAGAGAAACCTTAAGATTAGATAGGAATAATAGGAGATCGTCTGCGTATTGGAGAAGCACCATCTTCTCCTCCGCCCATGGAATCCCATCCAGCTCTTGTCGTAAACGAATAGCTAAGGGTTCAATACTGAGGTTAAACAGAAAGGGTGAAAGTGGGCAACCTTGTCTAGTGCCTCTGGATAGGTCAAAGTATTGTGTAGATGAGTTGTTAATAATCACCGCCGAAGAGGGAGTGCTATAGATTAGGTGAACATAATTATTAAAAGACCCTGTAAACCCAAATCGGTCCAGCGTATAAAACAAATGATCCCAACTGACCCTATCGAAGGCCTTTTCGGCGTCAACCGATATGACGGCCTTATCTATGTTATTGTCTTGTACTAAAGATTTGTATTTATTCCAGTAGGACTCGAGTAATATCAAGAGTTTCCTGGTGTTCTTTACGGGGTTGCGTCCGGGCATAAACCCGGATTGGTTCTCATGAATTAACTCGCCCATAAAGGGTTTCAGACGTGTAGCTATGATAGCTGCTAAAAGTTTATAATCAGTGTTCAGGACTGAGATGGGTCTGTAAGAGCTAGGTAACTCAGGGTCCTTGCCCTTTTTAAGGATTAATGAAATGTTTGCCGAGGCAAAAGCGGTGGAACATCGAGTATTTTCGGAGAAATAGAGATTAAATAGTTTAGTTAATATAGGTGTCACATGTGGACGTAGGATTCTATAATATTCGATAGGTAGAGCGTCTGGGCCCGCAGCTTTGTTAGATTTTGCGTTCTTAATTGACCACTCAATTTCCTCCTCGGTGATGGGCGCGTTAATAATGTCCCTAGCCTCCGTAGGTAGGCGCGGAACTTTGATCTTACTCCAGAAAGCCTCTTTCTTCTCTAAATTAACGGAATCTTGGCTATACAATGTCTGAAAGAATTCAAAGAACGCTTTCTCAATATCCGCACGTCTTGTGAATCTTTTATCCCCCCTTTTGATGGCCGTAATAGGCCGTCTAGGTGATAAGTTAGCTAACCTTGCTAGAAACTTCGCCGATCTGCCCGTGAAGCCCCCGAATCTGGCTTTCGTTCTAATTTCTGCCTGGGCGCTGACCTGTTTCAAATGTGTGTCTCGCAAAGTCTTCGCTGTAATGTATGCTTCCCAGCTTTCATTAGTGTGTCTACTGATATAGGATCTATAAGTATTTTTAACGCGGTTTGCAAGTTGTCTAGACACTGAACTACAGTGTTTCGCCCAGAAGAGTGAATAAGATTTGATCTCTCCGCGCATGACAGCCTTAGAGGCTTCCCAGAATATCTCTATTTTGTCTATATAGTTACTATTATTGTTAAAATATTCAGCCCATTTCAAACCTAAATGCTGCTGAAATTTGACGTTGTTATTGAGGTATCTAGGGAAGGTAATATAGTTCGTACCCATCCGCCTCAGGTCCGCATCAAGTTTTAGTGATATGACGGCGTGGTCGGAGATAACAATATCTTCGATCCCAGTAACCCAATTCCGGCCAAGCATTGTTTCTGAAACCAGGAAATAATCAAGCCGGGAGAATGAACGCTGGACGTGTGATATACATGAATAAGTAGAGTCATCCGGATTCTGTACCCGCCAAAGATCAACCAGACCCAAGTGAGAGCATAGTTTCCGGAAAATCCGTACCTTTCTGCCTTTACTATTTAACGCTCTTTTGTTAGAGCTATCTAGCAAGGGGTCCGCTAATAGGTTGAAATCTCCAGCCATAATTAAATTTAATCCAATAAAATTGTGCAGCTTTACAGAAAGATTTGACCAGAAGGTATGGTCAATTTGATTCGGACCGTATATATTACAAAGTGTATATCTAGTGTGATTAACCTTCACTTCAAGTATTAAAAATCTCCCTTCCGGGTCGACCTCCGTGTTAATTATTTGAAAGTCTAATTTTCGATTTATCAAAATTGCAACCCCTCTCTTTCTTGACGAGAATGGAGCCGCTACCACTTCACCCACCCACTTGGATTTAAGTTTAGGAATCTCATTAATACTAAGGTGTAGTTCTTGTAAGAGAACTATATCAGGGTTGAATTTCCCCAGATGTTTTATTATGGCTTTTCTCTTAATTGGGGAGTTAATGCCCCCTACATTCCAAGACAGTAGTTTAAGGCTTTCTGCCATAAAAATTCTTCAACATATCGTCACCCACCCTTTGGAGGGTTTAAGATATTCTGTGTAACCAGGAGCCAGGCAGGGGGACCTCCATCCGGAGGGTGGTGGCCCAACAGGGGGAAGAGGAGGAGGGAGTGGAGGACCGCGAGAGGGAGAGGAGAAACAATAATGGGAAAAAAAAAAAAAAAAATTATTAAAAAGGAAAGACCCAGGCCAACCTGAGGTGCCCAACCAACCCCCCCCCAAAAGAAAAAAACATAACAATATAAATTAACAAAAACACCAATTCTATAACTAATATAGTCTGCTCTGTGAAATCCATAATTCTATACACAAGTCATATAGTGCTTAAATATTAACATTCTGTGTTCAAAATACCTGTACTTAGTACAGTTCGCTGTCTAATCAGGGTACTCCTGCTTCCCTGCAGAAGGTCTCCGCTTCTCTAACATTATTAAGTATATGTGTAGTGCCATCTTTTTGTACGATTAATTTTGCAGGGTAGATCAACCTAATATTGTAGCTTTCTTTCTGTAGTCTCCCATAAAAAAATGACATGTCTCTTCTCTTAGTCAATGTTTCAGAAGAAAAGTCTTGAAACACTAAAAGCTTATGGGAGCCTACGAAAAGAGAGCCACATTTCCTATAGTGTTTGAGATATAGTAATTTATCTTGAAAGTTCACAAACTTAAAAATTATCGGCCTTGGCCGTGTCTCCTCACTGGGCTCGCGTCTTTGACCTATCCTATGAGCTCTTTCAATCAAAAAGGGAGCAGCAGGAGCCGGGATCTGTAAAGCCTGGGGTAATGTAGTAGTGGCAAAATTCATTAAGTCTTGAAATTCAGGGGTCTCGGGTAGACCAATCACTTTAAGATTGTTACGCCTCGATCGGTCTTCGAGGTCTTCGATTTTAGTCTTTAAGGCCGTAATGATTTTACTATGGGAGTCCGTTGTAGGCTCTAATATATTAAATCTGTCCTCTAGGTCTGAGACCCGATTCTCAATTTCGTCTAGTCTTGAAGAGAACTGTCTAACCTCCAAAGTGAGGTTTGAAATCTCACTCTTGATCTCCTGTTTGATCATGTCAAATTGGGGTATAAGTATTTTAGCTACTTCGGCCGCGAATTCTACCAAATTAGTTGGAGGGGGATTGGGGACACTTTTATCTGATGGGGAGGCTAAGCTAGAATCTAGGTTCCTGCCGCTCCCCTTTTTCTCCCTTACTTTGGGTGGCATATTGGAGGGTGAACTTCTTGGGTTAATATATTTGTCCATGAACAAAACGTGATAAAGAGGACAGGTCTGGGTACCTAAAGCAAAAACTTATGATACTCTAGCAGGTTGTGACAAAGTACTATGTTTTATAGAACAACTAACCGTAATGTGTACTACAGATCGGTTAAACAAAACCCTGGGAAGAAGAGAGAAAAAACCTGCAAAACCCAATTAGTGCTCTACAAATATAACAGTATTTGACTGTACTTAGACTCTCATGATGCCCTTAACAGATTTTAATTTTTAAAAAATATAAGGCTGATGTGAAAGTGCAAAACACAGATTCTAGACTAATATATAATTATATTAGGTAAGTTTTTATGTGTCTCTTTCCCTCAGGGAGGTTGCCTGTCAAAGATTAGGTGTGTAAAACAATACAGCAAAGCTTAATCTAAGAAACTATATTCATGCAGTCAGTAAAGCAGTGCTGTTGACTTAAATATCTGAATGAATCAGATCAATGTGGCATATTACTCATGGCGCTCAGTTTATATCGTTTATCTATCCTGTATGGGGTTCAGCTTTAGCACCCTCTAATAGTAGTAGACTATCAATGCCTGAGATCTATAGAACACAGCCACTTATACTTTTATATCCAGTAACATTGCATAACAGATCTGAGTGCCTAACATAAAAACTTATAGTACTCAAAATGACAAAGTACTACATTTTGTGAAACAGTTAACCTTATTGAGTAATACAATTCAATTAAACAACGAGAGAGTGTTTTATTACACTTAGACTCTCGCGAAGCCCTAAAGTTTCACTTTTTTTCTAAAAATACGAGGCTGATATGAAAGTGCACTAACCCACTTCTAGCCCAAGATATAATTATATTAGGTGAGTTCTTGAGATGTACCTCCCCCACCAGAGGGTTGCCTGACAAAAATTAGGTAAACAATACAATACAGCAAAGACTAATCTAAGGGCCTATATTCGTGCAACCAGTAGAACAATACTGTTAACTTTAAGTGTCTAGATAAGTAAAGTAGAATTGGCATAGTACACATAGCACCCAATATTTATCTGTCATATGTGGGGTTCAGCTTTAATACCCTCGAATAGTAACTAACTATAAATACCACAGATCTATAAAAAACAAACACTTATGCTTTTATATCAGGTAACATTGCAAGTCAGAAAGAAAAACAAAAAACTCATGTGTGCATTTTTCTCTAAGCCCCAAACTGTCTAATGAGGCCAAACATAACAGATTAAACACATATACTTGATACTCAAGACACAGGCTTTCCACTCTGGGGCTGATAGCCCTAGGCCCACTTTCAATCTCGTGCCCTCTGTAAGTTGCTGCAGTAGCGGAATATATAGTTCAGTGAAAAAGCCTGACCCGCCAGTAAGCTCATTCAGGGTGAACAGCTTTTATAACACCTTAAGTAGGACACTGTCTCAGATTATGCCTTTGTACCATGTCAGTTTGTAAAAGTTTACCGTCGGCGAAAAGCCGACAAACAGACCTGGGTGTAGCCTCTCGGGACCGGCAAAGAAGCCTCCTCAGGTGCGGACCCAGCTTAGTCCTTGTAGAAAGAGAACTGTTGCAGCCAGAGGCCCTCTGACTGTGCTACCGATGCCGGTGACCTTGCGCCATGCACTATTTCAGCAGGCGTCTGTGAGATCCTTCAGACTAGACCTCCGAGATCCGAGGGCCAGGAGCAATAGGCGTGCTGGAGAAAGAGGTCCCAGTCAGGCGGTAGCCTGGACCGCGCTATGAGGAAGCTATCCGCACCTTGCGTTGGGGGAGGGACCAATACTTTGGCTGTATGCCCATCCAGGGGGCTCCCACCTCTCGTCCGCCGCAACTCTCGTCCAGGGAGAGCGACCCCGCTGCTCGTGACAACAGCGTTCTCCGGCGTATCCAGCTCACAGAAACCACTCCGGGTACAGCTCAGACCTTGGCCAGGAGCAGGAAGAGCCCGTCGCTTGCCGGCACCACCCACTTCGCCAGGTGAGTATTGTAGCGACAGCTTTGTATAACCAGCTCCAGGAAATATGTAGGGTTTATAAGGCAGGTAATCTTTCAGTGAATAGGCTCCAGTAGCTCTTTATAGGGAGCAGTTCACTTGGGGGTAGCAGCTTTTATATGCCATACAGAATTCAGCAAGAAAGGTCACAGTGACCACCGCACAGCACTATAAACCATCCATAGGGCATATCTGCAAGTGTCTCTTTCCAATGGAGAAAGGTGTGCACCAGCCGGTGTGCACTATTAGGCTGCAAAATGTTGCCTTCCTTGTGCCGGGTCAGAGACCCATAGCCCAGACCTGAGTGTGGCCAAGGGCAACAAAGGCACCAGTTGGTGATGAATTGGGCCTCATACAGAGGCGCGAAGCTTCCACAGCACCTGCAGCTACCTGCAGCTACCTGCTTGCTCCGCCTCCAACAGGAAGTGAATCTGGGGTGTTTTTTTTAAAATGGGTATTAGAATAGGAATAATTGTTATTATTTTGGATCATTTGTTTGTTATTTTGTGTATTTTTTTATTTTGGGGTGGGTTTTTCTTTTTAGAATAGCTATTTTTTATTTTTAATAGGCAGCAAAAGAGTTGAATGACTTTTTAAAGGCAATGCTCATACAAATGCCCTTTTCAGGGCAATGGGTAGATTAGGTTTTACTATAGAATAGGGTTTTTTATTTTGTGGGTTGTTTTTCTTTTAAAAAAAGGGTATTAGAATAAGAATAATTTTTATTGGTTTTGGATAATTTCGTTTGTTATTTTTTGTAATGGTAGAATTTTTATCAGCCAATCGGAATTCAATGGACTCCATCTTGGATGACATCATTTAAAGGAACCTTCATTCTTCAAGATCCAGCGAAAGAAGAGGATGCTCCACGCCGGATGTCTTGAAGATGGAGCCGCTCCGATTCGAAACGATGAAGATAGAAGATGCCGTCTGGATGAAGACTTCTGCCTGCCTGGAGGAAAACTTCTTGCCGCTTGGATGAAGACTTCTCCCGGCTTGATGAGGATGGATGTCCGGTCTTCAAAAACTGTAAGTGGATCTTCGGGGGTTAGTGTTAGGTTTTATTAAGTGTTTATTGGGTGGGTTTTATTTTTAGATTAGGGTTTTGGGCACAGAAAAAGAGCTAAATGCCCTTTTAAGGGCAATGTCCATCCAAATGCCCTTTTCAGGGCAATGGGGAGCTTAGTTTTTTTAGATAGGATTTTATTTGGGGGGTTTGGTTGTGTGGGTGGTGGGTTTTACTGTTGGGTGTTTGTATTTTTTTTTACAGGTAAAAGAGCTGATTTCTTTGGGGCAATGCCCCACAAAAGGCCCTTTTAAGGGCTATTGGCAGTTTAGTTTAGGCTAGGGTTTTTTTTTTTTATTTTGTGGGGAAATTTTTATTTGGATAGGGCTATTAGATTAGGTGTAATTAGTTTAAATATTTGATAATTTCTTTTTTATTTGTGTAATTTAGTGTTTGTTTTTTTTTGTAATTTAGTTAATTGTATTTAATTAATGTAATTTATTTAATTTTAGTGTAATGTTAGGTGTTAGTGTGAGGCAGGTTAGGTTTAATTTTACAGGTAAATTTGTATTTATTTTAACTAGATAGTTAGTAAATAGTTAGTAACTATTTACTAACTAGTGTACATAGTTAAAATAAATACAAACTTGCCTGTGAAATAAAAATAAAACCTAAGATAGCTACAATGTAACTATTAGTTATATTGTAGCTAGCTTAGGGTTTATTTTATAGGTAAGTATTTAGTTTTAAATTGGAATTATTTTGTTAATGATAGTAATTTTTATTTAGATTTATTTTAATTATATTAAAGTTAGGGGTGTTAGGGTTAGACTTAGGGTTACTGTAGGTTTAGGGGTTAATAACTTTAGTATAGTGGTGACGTTGGGGACGGCAGATTAGGAGTTAATAATATTTAACTAGTGTTTGCGATGCGGCAAAAACTTGCAATACCGGCGCAATGAAAGTCCAATTGAAAAAGGACTTTTTGAAAGGTGCGGTAGTTATGTTGCGTTACGGCCAAAAAAGTGTGCGGTACAGCTATAACTGCAAGACTTGTAATAGCAGCGGTAGTGAAAAAGCAGCGTTATGAGACATAACGCAAAACTCGTAATCTAGCCGTCTGTGTTTTGTGTTTATTTATAAAGTTATAAGTATATAAGTTATTATTATCGTTATTGTTCAGTCATTTCTATGACTGTTATGTTATTATAGCAAGCCAGAAGGATAGGGCATTTAATTACTTATGAATCATGACAGTTTACTGTTAGGTGGGCTATCCCTTTGAGCTATCATCTTAAGATTATATTGAATCAAACATGAATTCGAATTTAAAATCCTTGTCTAAAATATTACACTGTGTGTCCTAATGTCAGCATCAATGTTTATCTTTAATACTAATTTCCTATATACATACTTTCAAAGTACAATACACAATGTAACAAATTGCACTTACAAGTTCTGAGTGATCAATGACACAAGTATCGAGTAATTTGATTCGTTAGTGATAGTTTAAAATGTATATTTGAATCAGATTGGCTGATGTCATAAATCATGTGATTATGCATATTCCAATCATAAGTGGTTGAAAAAATCACTGTGTGTGGGTTGTTTAGGAGTTTGTGTCATAACTGGTGCAAAAAGTGTTGCATCAAAATTGGTACGAAGTGGAGTGTGGGACTTCTATTACATAGCTTAAACATGGTGCACATTGTTCACAAAAAATAAAAAAGGAAGTTAGCTATATTATGTTGCATATTTCATTTTTATCTCTATATCTATTAGTGCGGCAAGTTTGGGGCAAAACTTTTCAACAAATTTGTAGAACTAATATTGTCCCCTTGCTTTGTAATGAGAGACAAAGTTGTAGCATAATCCATCAGTAGTAATGTATTTATCATTTTTATCCCTATATCTACTAGTGCACCAAATGTGGAGCAATAATATTGTTTGATTTAGAAAGGGTATACAATTTTAATAGAGTTTCTAATTTACTTTTATTATGTAATATACTTCATTCTCTTGCAGCATCGAACATAAGCTTTCTGTGTTTTCAGACTCCCACTGAGTTCTACGGCATCCGCGACCTCAAGGGTGGCGGATTGAAAAATAGGTAAGCTGCGTCGGAATACACACAAGCGTACCTGTTAAAGGGACAGTCTAGTCCAAAATAAACTTTCATGATTCAGAAAGAGAATGTCGTTTAAAACAATTTTCCATTTTATGTTTATCACCAATTTTGCTTTGTTCTCTTGGCATTCTTAGTTGAAAGCTAAACCTAGATGGTTCATATGCTAATTTCTAAGCCCATGAAGGCCGTCTCTTCTCTCAGGGCATTTTGACAGTTTTTCACCACTAGAGGGTGTTAGTTCATGTGTGTCATATAGATAACACCGTGCTCACGCACGTGGAGTTCCAGTGAGCCAGCTCTGATTGGCTAAAATGGATGTCTGTCAAAAGAACTGAAATAAGGGGGCAGTTTGGAGAGGCTTAGATACAAGGTACGAAAACCATTCCAATAAGAGAGCAAAGGAGAGCGTTCAGCAATATAAACTTAAAACTTGACATTTATTGAAAAAGTCACATAAAACCAGGGAGGTCAAATTGCAATAAAAGTGAGAGCATGAGCACCTCGGGGTAGGCAGACATTTTAATAACTACGGCGGATCAATCTCACGACAAATACAACGCGGAATTCAAGTGAATTTTCAGTTGATGGTTTGAGATGTATTCCATAATCTCTAAGATTCTTAGAGATTATGGAATACATCTCCAATACCAGGATCAAGTAATTACAAGAAAGTAAAATTCCAAAGATATTCCTGATCCTGGAATTCTATCTCTAATCAATTTTCACTGCTGAATAAGCATCTGTAATTTTATGTTACTTTCTTACCCTTAGGTTTTTTATTAAGAATATTTAAATAAAAGTTAAGTTTTATTCATTAATTTTTTTGCTTCAACATTGAATTACATACTCATCAAACGTTGTGAGTGCTATATTTGTATTTGTTCTTCAGTTCTTTACTGATTTGTCTTCATAAGATAAATTGGCCCCATAGTATGGTGTTCGCACAACATTTTCATCACATAATGTCCTATCTCACAGAACGTATCATGGACGTTAAGTGGCAGATACCTGTATTTCAAACAGTATGTTGCTTTTGATATCACATTGTAACTTATGATGAATGTAAACTTACTGGATATTCCTGACTCTGGCCTGATTCTCTAAAGGCAAATTTTATCTTCATAGCTGTGTAACACACTAAGGGGCGTAATCTACATTTCTGTAAGTGAAGATGACACACATACAATATAGTATAGAGCTCAATAAAATTAGCAGTAAGTATATTGAATGTACAATGTCAACATTTTACACATTAATTACTAAAAATATGCAGCAAACATTTTACATTATGTAGTAATGTACACAGTAGAAATTTTGTTTAAAGTGATTGTAAACTTTAACAAATTACTGGCCAGTATATAAAAGTAATCTTTAAAACAGGGGCACTTTATCAAAATTTTGAAAGACGCTTAGTTTTTAAAATATTTACCACTGAGTTATGGTAAACATACCGCCATTCCTCTGCCTCCATCTCCTACTGTATTTTGCAGATCGATGAAGAATCCGGTTTCCTCCAATCGTTGCATGCCCCATATATTAACTTGAATGTTACCGGTTGTATTCAACTCTCCCGTCTCTCTGTAGACTTATCTAAATACTAAGTTATAAACTCACAGCCCTTCCTTTAACCTGTTTGTTGCCAAACCTTTGTACAAATAATATTTACTCAATTGCTGCAATTGTATTACTTATAGGTGTAACTGGACAACACTGAGCAGAGTTACTAGCTCACACTTCTCAGTTGCATGTCCAGCTTTAACCTTATAACACTTGCCAGGTTATTGTCTTTGATACAGTGTTACAATTTGTTGCCACTTACTTATACCTGTATCTGACTCTTTCCTATCAACACACTTAAACAAAATATCTAAACTGCAGTTGTGGTCCAACTATTTCATCTCTCTAATTTTCTAGGAAGCCAACATTAATTCCAAGCCACCAATGGACCCAGCAGGCTTAATTTCCCATGTGGAAGCTTTAACATTAACTGTTGACAATCTTGCAAAAGGATTGTCAGCTTTACAGTTAGAGAACACTTCACTCAAACAGTACATTAATGAAAAGGTAGACACCTTAAAATTATCCGTTAGCACCCATGAACCCCAACCATGCCCCCCTCAACCACTGGCCATAGGAATGAATTTAGAGAATTTAAAAACTCCTGCTATCTCTATTTTCAGCTCAAACCAAAAACCTATTCCAATGACCATTTAATGGTTCTCACCACTATCTCATACCTACGTGGTGAACCACGTATCTGGGCAAACCTCTTCTTTGAAACTGATGATCCAATCCTACATTCTCTTGATCAGTTTTTCAAAGCAATGGCACAATTATATGACGACCCATTTAAACAACTTTCAGCCGAAACAGCTATGCGCTCACTGCACCAGAATGAGAGACCAGTAGAGGAATACATTACTGACTTTAAGAAATGGTCCTCTGATACTCTATGGAACGACCTATCCCTGCGAAATCAGTTTCGCTTAGGGCTCTGTGACACCTTAAAGGATGAGCTGGCTAGACAACCACTGCCATACACTTTAGACCAACTAATTGACGTAAGCATTACTCTAGACAGACGTATTAGAGAGAGACGCACAGAGAAACAAAACACTGAGGCCTCACAAAGAACACCTCATACTACTACCACCTTTCCCTCACAAAATAAACCACTCACTAAGAATACTACAGTTCCTATGGAGCTCGGATTCATCAGGGGCCCTCTAACTCCACAAGAGAAGCTTACGCCAAAAGTCAATGACCTTTGCATGTATTGTGGGGGGTTGGATCACACGGTGAAAGACTGTACCCAACTTCTACGCAGGAACGGTAAGCAAAGAAAAATAGAACTTTGTTTATCTGCCAAACAAACACACGTTAACCACTGTTCCCTCCCCATTCTATTACAGTGGGAACACCACCGACTCGACGCACAAGCAATCCTTGACTCAAGAGCTATTCACAACTATATAGACCAACACTTTATTCATGTTAATAAAATACCACTTGTTAAAAAGATTTTGCCCAGTTTCCTTCGTTTGGTAGATGGGAATGAAATAACTTCAGGTCCAATTCACTACCACACAATTCCTTTGCGAGTAACCACACAATCACACCATACAGAGTTCATTAGTTTTGATGTCATACCATCACCCTTGTATCCTGTCATACTAGGTATCCAATGGTTTAAGCAACATGATCCCTCCATAACCTGGTCGACCGCCAAGGTACAGTTTAAGTCAAAATACTGTAGTGATACCTGTTTATTTCATGAGCAATTACTACTCACTGATCCGGTAACGGTTCCAAAAGAATACTCCTCTTATTTAGATGTATTCGATAAAAAGGAGTCCGAACATTTACCCCCTCACAGGCCTTATGATTGTCCTATAGACCTTTTACCTGGTGTGGACATACCGTATGGACATATATTTCCCCTATCTGAGCCCGAATTGATTCATCTCAAAACCTATTTAAAAGAAATTCTACAAAAAGGGTTTATACATCCTTCCACGTCCCCTGCTGGTGAAGGTATATATTTTGTAAGGAATGACCATTCCCTTTGGCCTATCATTGACTATAGGGAATTAAACAAACGCACCATAAAAACTAGATACCCTCTACCCTTAATACCGCAACTTATAGATAGGTTACGAAATGCAACATTTTACACCAAACTGGATCTTAGGGGGGCTTATAATCTGGTTCGCATAAAATCAGGACACGAGTGGTTGACAGCCTTCCGCACCCGCTACGGATTATTTGAGTATACTGTTATGCCTTTTGGATTATGCAACGCACCAGCTACTTTTCAGTACTTTATTAATGATATCTTCAGGGATTTACTAGATCTCTTCGTAGTGATATACCTGGATGATATCCTCATTTACTCCTCTTCACTTGAGGAACACAGAAAACATGTCAAAATCATATTAACCCGACTCAGAGAAAATTCACTTTACGTGAAGCTAGAGAAATGTATATTTCACACCAAACACATCAAATTTCTTGGTTACGAAATCTCTCCAGATGGTATCCAAATGGAAAATAATAAAGTAACAGCCATTCTAGAGTGGCCCGCACCTAAAACAAAAAGGGATGTCCAAAGATTCATGGGGTTCGCCAATTTCTATAGGAAGTTTATAAGGAACTTTGCGGACTTAACAAGACCCCTTACAAACCTCACAAAGTCTGACGGATGCTTCACCTGGAATAACAATTTGCAACAAATATTTGACTTCCTCAAATCTGCTTTCACATC
Source organism: Bombina bombina (assembly GCF_027579735.1). Lineage (NCBI taxonomy): Eukaryota > Metazoa > Chordata > Amphibia > Anura > Bombinatoridae > Bombina > Bombina bombina. The sequence goes on from NC_069504.1 coordinate 819,985,035, forward strand.
TGCACCAATCCTCCGTTACCCTAATCCTGATCTACAATACATACTAGAAGTAGATGCATCTAATTATGCACTGGGTGCAATCCTCTCTCAAAGACTAACACCAACGGATCCTCTTCACCCTGTTGCCTTTTATTCCAGAATACTGACTACCCCTGAAGTAAACTATCCTATTGGAGACAAGGAGTTGCTGGCTATCAAGGCTTCTCTAGAACACTGGAGGCACATTCTTGAGGATACTACCATTCCAGTGTTGATATACACAGATCATAAGAACTTAGAATATCTAAAGAGCAACAGAACGCTCAGTGCACGACAGGTACGGTGGAACCTGTTCTTGGCAAGGTTTAATTACCTTATTACTTATAGACCTGCAAGCAAAAACAAGAAGGCAGACGCACTATCTCGACAACTTGACAATCCAGTTGCACCACCTGAAGAATCCTCTTTGATTCCAGCAGACAAATTCCTAGCGTTATCATTCGATCAAACGCAAAACTTCAAAAAAGAACAAAACCTTGATATGACCTTACCAAAAGCAGACCTTGTCCTGCACACAGACGGCATATACAATCATCAGGATCAGGTATATGTACAAACTAGCCTGAGAGAAACAGTCTTAAATTCCCTTCATGACTCAGCGCTAGTTGGACATCCTGGTATCAAGAAGACACAAGAATTGGTACAAAAGTTATTTTGGTGGCCAAATCATCTGACAGACACAGCCGATTACGTACGGACCTGTAAAATATGTGTAACAAAAACTCCACCATGTGGGGAACTCATTCCACTCCCTACTCCGGATCGTCCTTGGACAGACATCGCTCTAGACTTCATAGTCGAATTACCTCCTTCCAAGAAATATAACACAATTTTAGTAGTCGTGGATCTCTTCAGTAAGATGGCTCATTTCATCCCCTACCATAAATTACCCACTTCCTTAGAGACAGTTACACTAATAGTGAACCATGTATTCAAACTACATGGTCTACCCAATACCATTACCTCCGATAGAGGTACCCAATTTACAAGTACATTTTGGAAACAGCTCTGCCAAGCATTGGGTATTTCAAGACGTCTTAGTACATCTTTTCATCCACAAACCAACGGCCAGACAGAAAGGACCAACCAATGGATCTAACAATATCTCAGATGTTTTATTTCTGCCCGACAAGACAACTGGGTAGACCTATTACCCTTTGCTGAAATCGCTTTCAACAATACATACCATACCACTACTAAAACAACTCCCTTCTTTGTAAATTATGGATTCCACCCAACCTTTCACTGGGATGTATCAAACCACAACTCCTGCCCCGTAGTTAACAAAGTAATCAACACTATCTCCGACTCCTTCTCATTAACTACACAGAACATTAAATTAGCCAAAGAGCGTTAAAAATATAACTATGACAAAAAGAGGGTTCCTTCCCCGTCTTACCACATTGGGGATTACGTCTGGTTATCAACACGTAACTTACGTCTACCATTCCCTACCAAGAAGCTGTCTTCTACCTTTATTGGACCTTTTCCTATTGCCAACATAGTGAACTCTAATGCGGTTACCCTTACTTTACCACCTTCAATGAAAACACATCCAACATTTCATGTATCCTTGCTCAAACCTTACAGATCTTTACGTCATCATGCTGTAACAGATCTTCATCTATCATCCAACCCGGTGCCTAAGATGGAATATGAGGTGCAGAAAATTCTTGACTCTCGTTGTGTACGTGGTGCCCTCCAGTATCTAATATATTGGAAAGGATACCCTGATTCTGAGGACTCCTGGGAACCCACTTCGAATCTCTCTGCACCCCGCCTGCTTTCCCAATTTCACAGGCGGCATCCGGATTGTCCTGGTCCTGACCCCAGGGTTGATCTTTTTTCAGGGGGGTCCTGCCATATATATCTATCTAATTCGCCTAACTCTCTGCTTATACTTTAAAGCCTCCATTCTTGCACAAACTTCCAAATCCCGCCTACTCATTTTCATATAAACTCTGAACACACCTATCAGTACTTGCTTGGAATTCCTGAATCAGTTACTTTGTAGTACCTAGGAAACAGGCATAGCTAATTCTCAAGCAGACTCAAACGTCTTTGATTTCCTCTCCGCTCCTGAAGCGGCAGTGACGTCACACGCCAACGGACCTGACACTCGCATATCTGGATTTGCAGCCGAGACTAACTTCACATCAAGTCCGACAAAACCTGAGCTTATCTAGCAACAACCGACTCGCAGTTCTCAAAGACTTCCTTGCAATCCACTATCGGTAAGTGCTAAGTAACAACTCCCTAAATGTATACTTAGTCATTCAGATGAAGTATCGCTACGTTCTATACTGCTTTTGTCCGCTTAAGCCTCAGGAGTCTTACATACGAATAATACCTCCATTAACTTGAATGTTACCGGTTGTATTCAACTCTCCCGTCTCTCTGTAGACTTATCTAAATACTAAGTTATAAACTCACAGCCCTTCCTTTAACCTGTTTGTTGCCAAACCTTTGTACAAATACTATTTACTCAATTGCTGCAATTGTATTACTTATAGGTGTAACTGGACAACACTGAGAAGAGTTACTAGCTCATACTTCTCAGTTGCATGTCCAGCTTTAACCTTATACCACTTGCCAAGTTATTGTCTTTGATACAGTGTTACGATTTGTTGCCACCTTACTTATACCTGTATCTGACTCTTTCCTATCAACACACTTAAACAAAATATCTAAACTGCAGTTGTGGTCCAACTATTTCATTTCTAGGAAGCCAACAAAAGAGTTCCTGACAGCGTGTCTGGTGGAAGGTGAGTGTGTCTGAGACATTTGGGGCATGTCATGTAGTCTATTGGTGGAACTAAGGGAGATTATGCAAATAGGGACATATGGCTTTCTCAGAAGGACAGGGGTAAAAAATTAGGTCTATATTTCACTCTAGGATGGTACATTTTCGATTATTGGGCTCTGCTATGTGAAAAACTTGATTTGCACAACTTGGTTTTTAATTTCATAATATGAGTTGGTAGCTCTGTCTCTCTCTCTTCTGCACCACTTATACACACAGTCAGTCACACACATTCACAGTCAGATACATATAGACACCCACCTTGTCATTCATACACAGTCAGTAATGCACCTACACACTGCTATAAATACATATACACAGAATGAGTCAGTCATACACACAGTCACAAACATACACAGTTACATAAATACCATCACATAATCAGTACAAAGTCGTAAACAAATATACAGTCACATTCAAATTAAAGTCAGTCACAATCAATTTAATCAGTCAATGTAGTAACCTGGGCCTAGATTTAGAGTTTTGTCGGTAACGACCCACGTAGCTAACGCTGGCTTTTTTCTGGCCGCACCTTTTAAATACCTCTGGTATTGAGAGTTCACAGAATGGCTGCGTTAGGCTTACCAGCTTCAAAAACGTGCTCGTGCACGATTCCCCCATAGAAAACAATGGGGCTGTTTGAGCTGAAAAAAAACCTAACACCTGCAAAAAAGCCGCGTTCAGCTCCTAACGCAGCCCCATTGTTTCCTATGGGGAAACACTTCCTACGTCTGCACCTAACACTCTAACATGTACCCCGAGTCTAAACACCCCTAACCTTACACTTATTAACCCCAAATCTGCCGACCCCGCTATCGCTGACCCCTGCATATTATTATTAACCCCTAATCTGCCGCTCCGTAAACCGCCACTACTTACATTATCCCTATGTACCCCTAATCTGCTGCCCCTAACACCGCCGACCCCTATATTATATTTATTAACCCCTAATCTTCCCCCCACAACGTCGTCTCCACCTGCCTACACTTATTAACCCCTAATCTGCCGAGCGGACCGCACCGCTATTATAATAAAGTTATTAACCCCTAATCCGCCTCACTAACCCTATAATAAATAGTATTAACCCCTAATCTGCCCTCCCTAACATCGCCGACACCTAACTTTAAACATTAACCCCTAATCTGCCGACTGGAGCTCACCGCTATTCTAATAAATGTATTAACCCCTAAAGCTAAGTCTAACCCTAACACTAACACCCCCCTAAATTAAATATAATTTAAATCTAACGAAATTAATTAACTCTTATTAAATAAATTATTCCTATTTAAAGCTAAATACTTACCTGTAAAATAAATCCTAATATAGCTACAACATAAATTATAATTATATTATAGCTATTTTAGGATTAATATTTATTTTACAGGTAACTTTGTATTTATTTTAACCAGGTACAATAGCTATTAAATAGTTAAGAACTATTTAATAGCTAAAATAGTTAAAATAATTACAAAATTACCTGTAAAATAAATCCTAACCTAAGTTACAATTAAACCTAACACTACACTATCAATAAATAAATTAAATAAAATGCCTACAATTACCTACAATTAAACCTAACACTACACTATCAATAAATTAATTAAATACAATATCTACAAATAAATACAATTAAATAAACTAACTAAAGTACAAAAAATAAAAAGAACTAAGTTACAAAAAATAAAAAAATATTTACAAACATTAGAAAAATATTACAACAATGTTAAATAATTACACCTACTCTAAGCCCCCTAATAAAATAACAAAGCCCCCAAAATAAAAAAATGCCCTACCCTATTCTAAATTACAAAAGTTCAAAGCTCTTTTACCTTACCAGCCCTGAACAGGGCCCTTTGCGGGGCATGCCCCAAGAAATTCAGCTCTTTTGCCTGTAAAAAAACACATACAATACCCCCCCCCAACATTACAACCCACCACCCACATACCCCTAATCTAACCCAAACCCCCCTTAAATAAACCTAACACTAAGCCCCTGAAGATCTTCCTACCTTATCTTCACCTCACCGGGTATCACCGATCCATCCTGGCTCCAAAATCTTCATCCAAGCCCAAGCGGGGGCTAGACATCCATCATCCGACGGCTGAAGAAGTCCAGAAGAGGGTCCAAAGTCTTCATCCTATCCGGGAAGAAGAGTAGATCCGGACCGGCAACCATCTTCTTCCAAGCGGCATCTTCTATCTTCATCCGATGAGGACCGGCTCCATCGTGAAGACCTCCAGCGCGGACCCATCTTCTTCCGATGACGTCCAACTGAAGAATGATGGTTCCTTTAAGGGACGTCATCCAAGATGGCGTCCCTCGAATTCCGATTGGCTGATAGGATTCTATCAGCCAATCGGAATTAAGGTAGGAAAATTCTGATTGGCTGATGGAATCAGCCAATCAGAATCAAGTTCAATCTGATTGGCTGATCCGATCAGCCAATCAGATTGAGCTCACATTCTATTGGCTGTTCCGATCAGCCAATCGGATTGAACTTGATTCTGATTGGCTGATTCCATCAGCCAATCAGAATTTTCCTACCTTAATTCCGATTGGCTGATAGAATCCTATCATCCAATCGGAATTCGAGGGACGCCATCTTGGATGACGTCCCTTAAAGGAACCGTCATTCTTCAGTTGGACGTCGTCGGAAGAAGATGGGTCCGCGCTGGAGGTCTTCACGATGGAGCCGGTCCTCATCGGATGAAGATAGAAGATGCCGCTTGGAAGAAGATAGTTGCCGGTCCGGATCTACTCTTCTTCCCGGATAGGATGAAGACTTTGGACCCTCTTCTGGACTTCTTCAGCCGTCGGATGATGGATGTCTAGCCCCCGCTTGGGCTTGGATGAAGATTTTGGAGCCAGGACGGATCGGTGCTACCCGGTGAGGTGAAGATAAGGTAGGAAGATCTTCAGGGGCTTAGTGTTAGTCTTATTTAAGCGGGGTTTGGGTTAGATTAGGGGTATGTGGGTGGTGGGTTGTAATGTTGGGGGGGGTATTGTATGTGTTTTTTTACAGGCAAAAGAGCTGAATTTCTTGGGGCATGCCCCGCAAAGGGCCCTGTTCAGGGCTGGTAAGGCAAAAGAGCTTTGAACTTTAGTAATTTAGAATAGGGTAGGGCATTTTTTTATTTTGGGGGTCTTTGTTATTTTATTAGGGGGCTTAGAGTAGGTGTAATTAGTTTAAAATTGTTGTAATATTTTTCTAATGTTTGTAAATATTTTTTTATTTTTTGTAACTTAGTTCTTTTTTATTTTTTGTACTTTAGTTAGTTTATTTAATTGTATTTATTTGTAGATATTGTATTTAATTCATTTATTGATAGTGTAGTGTTAGGTTTAATTGTAGGTAATTGTAGGTATTTTATTTAATTTATTTATTGATAGTGTAGTGTTAGGTTTAATTGTAACTTAGGTTAGGATTTATTTTACAGGTAATTTTGTAATTATTTTAACTATTTTAGCTATTAAATAGTTCTTAACTATTTAATAGCTATTGTACCTGGTTAAAATAAATACAAAGTTGTCTGTAAAATAAATATAAATCCTAAAATAGCTATAATATAATTATAATTTATGTTGTAGCTATATTAGGGTTTATTTTACAGGTAAGTATTTAGCTTTAAATAGGAATAATTTATTTAATAAGAGTTAATTTATTTCGTTAGATTTAAATTATATTTAACTTAGGGGGGTGTTAGGGTTAGGGTTAGACTTAGCTTTAGTGGTTAATCCATTTATTACAGTAGCTGCGAGATTCGGTCGGCAGATTAGGGGTTAATAATTGAAGTTAGGTGTCGGCGATGTTAGGGAGGGCAGATTAGGGGTTGATACTATTTATTATAGGGTTATTGAGGCGGGAGTGAGGCGGATTAGGGGTTAATAACTTTATTATAGTAGCGGTGCGGTCCGCTCGGCAGATTAGGGGTTAATAAGTGTAGGCAGGTGGAGGCGACGTTGAGGGGTCAGATTAGGGGTTAATAAATATAATATAGGGGTAGGCGGTGTTATGGGCAGCAGATTAGGGGTACGTAAGTATAATGTAGGTGGCGGTCAGCAGATTAGGGGTTAATTATTGTAGGTAGCTGGCGGCGATGTTGTGGGGGGCAGGTTAGGGGTTAATAAATATAATATAGGGGCCGGCGGTGTTAGCGGCAGCAGATTAGGGGTACATAAGTATAACGTAGGTGGCGGTCGGCAGATTAGGGGTTAATTATTGTAGGTAGCTGGCGGCGACGTTGTGGGGGGTAGGTTAGGGGTTAATAAATATAATATAGGGGTCGGCGGTGTTAGGGGCAGCAGATTAGGGGTACATAAGTATAACGTAGGTGGCGGTCGGCAGATTAGGGGTTAAAAAAATTTAATCGAGTGGCGGCGATGTGGGGGGACCTCGGTTTAGGGGTACATAGGTAGTTTATGGGTGTTAGTGTACTGTAGAGCACAGTAGTTAAGAGCTTTATGAACCGGCGTTAGCCCAAAAAGCTCTTAACTACTGACTTTTTTCTGCGGCTGGAGTTTTGTCGTTAGAGTTCTAAATCTCACTCCAGCCACGACTCTAAATACCGGCGTTAGAAAGATCCCATTGAAAAGATAGGATACGCAATTGACGTAAGGGGATTTGCGGTATGGAAAAGTCGCGGCTGGAAAGTGAGCGTTAGACCCTTTAATGACTGACTCCAAATACCAGAGAGAGTTAAAAACCAGCGTTAGGAGCCTCTAACGCTGGTTTTCACGGCTACCGCCAAACTCCAAATCTAGGCCTTAGTCTTTCAAATTTCTGCCACAGAGATATCAAAGCCAAGCTCTTACAGAGAAATGCAACAGAGAATCAATAACAACAACTGTGAATCAAACAGCCAATTAGAAAGGCCATGAAACTAAACAATCAAAGGGTCAGATCCAGTCAACAAGTAAGATTGGGAACCCAAGAAAAACCTTTAAAATATTTTGAGACAATGAAACCGGCCTTTGAGAAATATGTTGTATGCAAAAAGTATGTGTCAGAGCAACAGCACAAAACAGTATTTTAAATTTGTACATTTTTTAACAAAAAAAATGTCTGTTTATGTAAAATCAAGTTAAAGGGACATGAAACTCAAAATTTGTCTTTTATGATTCAGATAGAGAATACAATTTCCAATTTACTTCTGTTGTCTAATTTGATTCATTCTCTTGGTATCCTTTGTTGAAGAAACAGCAATGCACATAGGTGAGCCAATAACATAAGGTGTATATGTGCAGCCATCAAGGAGAACCAAGAGAACAAATTAGATATAAGTAAATTGGAAAGTTGTTTAAAATTGCATTCAAAAAGGAAGGTATGAGTGGTGCTCTGGTGGGAGCTGGAGGATATGTGATAATAAATGGTTACAATTCCAAGTGAATTATATTAAAAAAAGACAGTATTTAATAAACAGATACACATTTCACATAAAATTAAAACACATCTGTAGATCAGATCAAATAAAACATATAAAGATCGGGGGGCGGAGCCTACTCTCAAAGCGGCAGGACGCATCTCTGTGAAGCTCCAGAGGTTTGAGGAGTTTTTTTTACAGTTTAACTGCAGCAATATATAATATTCTATATATTTCTAAGAGCTCTCTATATCTGGAAGCTGATAGATCCTCAAGATTGGAGATCCGACTGTGCTCCCGCCTATGCTCTTTGAGACAGCTATGTGACAGACTTTCTCACAGCATGGAAGCCATTTTGTGTCTTGCTGAGTAAATGCAGCATGTCGACTTAAAGCCATACAGTCTGTGGAAACCGGGAAGCATAGGTCTGGGGCTGCCGTATTCTAACCCCCCCCCCCAAACTCTGGGGTTACGATATCCTGCAACAGGATAAATTTCTGAATAGAGGGAACCATCTACTTTACTACTGAACTTGGAAATACCTCCCAAAGCGGCACACTAATACTTCCTAGTTTGAAATGGATGGACTTAACAGATGGGAGCGTCGGATTACCCGACTTCTGAGCAATCATTTTAAGAGTCTGGAAGAGGAGCTATGCAGGCTGCTTGTGACCCCGCAGCATGGTTCGGGTACTTATCTGGCGACAACGGGCAGCATAGTAAGGGATCCTCATGGTGGATCTCCCCCCCCCACGGCAGACCTGTCTGGTGGAGAAGCCCCCTATCCTTATGCCCAGATGGATTGCTTGAGGTCAGTTGGTGATAGCGCTACTGATGTTCCTGCACCCCAGGCTAAGAGACCTACACTAACAGGAGCCCTACCTAACACTCTTGCTTTGCCGGTGGTCGCTCACACACTGATACTGTCTGAGTCTACAGGGGAACCGGAGACTCTCCCTGATATACCACAGGATCACCTCTCCCTTTCGAACAGCTCTGGGACGGCTAACGTTGATTCTGAGAGGAAGATCTCTTTTGATTCCCCAATACCGGAGCCCTCTCACATAGTCAGAGAGGTTGATCTTACTTGCTTATTTACAGAGCCGGAGCTCTCATGTCTACACTTTACAACTGTCACTTTAGTTGATATGGGGGCCAGACTGGAAGCGGAACTAGGCTATTCCCCTGAGAGACAAATGCTTCCGGCCACATTGAGCCCCTGGGGCCGGCAAATCTTTTTCACAGGACAAGGTACAATAGATGCACTCTCTGGCACCCAAGACGATCGGTGCGGAGTGGGTTAGGTAGGAAACAAAGACTATTCCATGCCTCAGGACTGAGACTACAAAATTGGAATACCGCTACAGTGAACTATTAATATTACTGAGAGACATCCCTGTTAGAGTGAGCCAGAATGTACACTACACAACTATTATCTATATGATGATTATGTGTCTTATCTAATATTACTAGTTATAGAAAGACTCTGGCCTAGATTTGGAGTTCGGCGGTAGCCGTCAAAACCAGCGTTAGAGGCTCCTAACGCTGGTTTTGGCCGCCCGCTGGTATTTGGAGTCAGTGATTAAAGGGTCTAACGCTCACTTTTCAGCCGCGACTTTTCCATACCGCAGATCCCCTTACGTCAATTGTGTATCCTATCTTTTCAATGGGATCTTTCTAACGCTGGTATTTAGAGTCGTTTCTGAAGTGAGCGTTAGAGCTCTAACGACAAAACTCCAGCCGCCTGAAAATAGCAGGAGTTAAGAGCTTTCTGGCTAACGCCGGTTCATAAAGCTCTTAACTACTGTACCCTAAAGTACACTAACACCCATAAACTACCTATGTACCCCTAAACCGAGGTCCCCCCACATCGCTGACACTCGATTAAAATTTTTTACCCCTAATCTGCCGACCGCCACCTACGTTATACTTATGTACCCCTAATCTGCTGCCCCTAACCCCGCCGACCCCTGTATTACATTTATTAACCCCTAACCTGCCCCCCACAACGTCGCCGCCAGCTACTTAAAATAATTAACCCCTAATCTTCCGACCGCAAAGCGCCGCCACCTACGTTATCCCTATGTACCCCTAATCTGCTACCCCTAACACCGCCGACCCCTATATTATATTTATTAACCCCTAATCTGCCCCCCTCAACGTCGCCGACACCTGCCTACACTTATTAACCCCTAATCTGCCGAGCGGACCTGAGCGCTACTATAATAAAGTTATTAACCCCTAACCCGCCTCACTAACCCTATCATAAATAGTATTAACCCCCTAATCTGCCCTCCCTAACATCGCCGACACCTACCTTCAATTATTAACCCCTAATCTGCCGAGCGGAGCTCACCGCTATTCTAATAAATTGATTAACCCCTAAAGCTAAGTCTAACCCTAACACTAACACCCCCCTAACTTAAATATAATTTACATCTAACGAAATAAATTAACTCTTATTAAATAAATGATTCCTATTTAAAGCTAAATACTTACCTGTAAAATAAATCCTAATATAGCTACAATATAAATTATAATTATATTATAGCTATTTTAGGATTAATATTTATTTTACAGGTAACTTTGTAATTATTTTAACCAGGTACAATAGCTATTAAATAGTTAAGAACTATTTAATAGCTAAAATAGTTAAAATAATTACAAAATTACCTGTAAAATAAATCCTAACCTAAGATATAATTAAACCTAACACTACCCTATCAATAAAATAATTAAATAAACTACCTACAATTACCTACAATTAACCTAACACTACACTATCAATAAATTAATTAAACACAATTCCTACAAATAAATACAATTAAATAAACTAGCTAAAGTACAAAAAATAAAAAAGAACTAAGTTACAAAAAATAATAAAATATTTACAAACATAAGAAAAATATTACAACAATTTTAAACTAATTACACCTACTCTAAGCCCCCTAATAAAATAACAAAGCCCCCCAAAATAAAAAATTCCCTACCCTATTCTAAATTAAAAAAGTTACAAGCTCTTTTACCTTACCAGCCCTGAACAGGGCCCTTTGCAGGGCATGCCCCAAGAATTTCAGCTCTTTTGCCTGTAAAAGAATAAATACAATACCCCCCCCCCCAACATTACAACCCACCACCCACATACCCCTAATCTAACCCAAACCCCCCTTAAATAAACCTAACACTAAGCCCCTGAAGATCTTCCTACCTTGTCTTCACCATCCAGGTATCACCGATCCGTCCTGGCTCCAACATCTTCATCCAACCCAAGCGGGGGTTGGCGATCCATCATCCGGTGCTGAAGAGGTCCAGAAGAGGCTCCAAAGTCTTCCTCCTATCCGGCAAGAAGAGGACATCCGGACCGGCAAACATCTTCTCCAAGCGGCATCTTCGATCTTCTTCCATCCGGTGCGGAGCGGGTCCATCTTGAAGCAGGCGACGCGGATCCATCCTCTTCTTCCGTTGTCTCCCGACTAATGACGGTTCCTTTAAGGGACGTCATCCAAGATGGCGTCCCTCGAATTCCGATTGGCTGATAGGATTCTATCAGCCAATCGGAATTAAGGTAGGAATTTTCTGATTGGCTGATGGAATCAGCCAATCAGAATCAAGTTCAATCCGATTGGCTGATCCAATCAGCCAATCAGATTGAGCTCGCATTCTATTGGCTGATCGGAACAGCCAATAGAATGCGAGCTCAATCTGATTGGCTGATTGGATCAGCCAATCAGAAAATTCCTACCTTAATTCCGATTGGCTGATAGAATCCTATCAGCCAATCGGAATTCGAGGGACGCCATCTTGGATGACGTCCCTTAAAGGAACCGTCATTAGTCGGGAGACAACGGAAGAAGAGGATGGATCCGCGTCGCCTGCTTCAAGATGGACCCGCTCCGCACCGGATGGAAGAAGATCGAAGATGCCGCTTGGAGAAGATGTTTGCCGGTCCGGATGTCCTCTTCTTGCCGGATAGGAGGAAGACTTTGGAGCCTCTTCTGGACCTCTTCAGCACCGGATGATGGATCGCCAACCCCCGCTTGGGTTGGATGAAGATGTTGGAGCCAGGACGGATCGGTGATACCTGGATGGTGAAGACAAGGTAGGAAGATCTTCAGGGGCTTAGTGTTAGGTTTATTTAAGGGGGGTTTGGGTTAGATTAGGGGTATGTGGGTGGTGGGTTGTAATGTTGGGGGGGGGGGGTATTGTATTTATTCTTTTACAGGCAAAAGAGCTGAAATTCTTGGGGCATGCCCTGCAAAGGGCCCTGTTCAGGGCTGGTAAGGTAAAAGAGCTTGTAACTTTTTTAATTTAGAATAGGGTAGGGAATTTTTTATTTTGGGGGGCTTTGTTATTTTATTAGGGGGCTTAGAGTAGGTGTAATTAGTTTAAAATTGTTGTAATATTTTTCTTATGTTTGTAAATATTTTATTATTTTTTGTAACTTAGTTCTTTTTTATTTGTTGTACTTTAGCTAGTTTATTTAATTGTATTTATTTGTAGGAATTGTGTTTAATTAATTTATTGATAGTGTAGTGTTAGGTTAATTGTAGGTAATTGTAGGTAGTTTATTTAATTATTTTATTGATAGGGTAGTGTTAGGTTTAATTATATCTTAGGTTAGGATTTATTTTACAGGTAAATTTGTTATTATTTTAACTAGGTAACTATTAAATAGTTCTTAACTATTTAATAGCTATTGTACCTAGTTAAAATAAATACCAAGTTGCCTGTAAAATAAATATTAATCCTAAAATAGCTATAATATAATTATAATTTATATTGTAGCTATATTAGGATTTATTTTACAGGTAAGTATTTAGCTTTAAATAGGAATCATTTATTTAATAAGAGTTAATTTATTTCGTTAGATGTAAATTATATTTAAGTTAGGGGGGTGTTAGTGTTAGGGTTAGACTTAGCTTTAGGGGTTAATCAATTTATTAGAATAGCGGTGAGCTCCGCTCGGCAGATTAGGGGTTAATAATTGAAGGTAGATGTCGGCGATGTTAGGGAGGGCAGATTAGGGGTTAATACTATTTATGATAGGGTTAGTGAGGCGGATTAGGGGTTAATAACTTTATTATAGTAGCGCTCAGGTCCGCTCGGCAGATTAGGGGTTAATAAGTGTAGGCAGGTGTCGGCGACGTTGAGGGGGGCAGATTAGGGGTTAATAAATATAATATAGGGGTCGGCGATGTTAGGGCAGCAGATTAGGGGTACATAGGGATAACGTAGGTTGCGGCGGTTTACGGAGCGGCAGATTAGGGGTTAAAAAAAATATGCAGGGGTCAGCGATAGCGGGGGTGGCAGATTAGGGGTTAATAAGTGTAAGGTTAGGGGTGTTTAGACTCGGGGTACATGTTAGAGTGTTTGGTGCAGACGTAGGAAGTGTTTCCCCATAGGAAACAATGGGGCTGCGTTAGGAGCTGAACGCTGCTTTTTTGCAGGTGTTAGGTTTTTTTTCAGCTCAAACAGCCCCATTGTTTTCTATGGGAGAATCGTGCACGAGCACGTTTTTGAGGCTGGCAGCGTCCGTAAGCAACTCTGGTATCGAGAGTTGCATTTGCGGTAAAAATGCTCTACGCTCCTTTTTTGGAGCCTAACGCAGCTTTTGTTTGAACTCTCGATACCAGAGTTAAATTTATGGTGCGGCCAGAAAAAAGCCCGCGGAGCGTTAACAGCCCTTCTACCGCCAAACTCCAAATCTAGGCCTCTATCTGCTAATATGTTTTTTTTTTTGTTTTGTTTTTTTGACTATCCTAATATATGTGCCTACCTGGGTTAAATCAGCTCTGCTCTAAAGTGCTTGCTAATAGGCTTTTTTGACTATCTTAATATATGTGCCTGCAAGGGTTAAATCAGTTTTGTTCTGAAGTTAATGTTTGTTATAGATCACCGGGATAAATTTACAATCAAGTGACACCTCTGGCCAAATAGAATTAGATTTTTGCTCATATTGTTTGGGACTAGATGTCTTAACTTTGTTTGAATCTCCACATTTAAGAAATACATTATATACCCAAATTTCAAAATGTTAGGCTGTTTGGGGAAATCTGTGTAAACCTTTCATTCTATATATAAATTGGCTCCAGGTCATCCTTTACAGGCTAATTGGACATATACCTCAGTGTATTATTAGGTAGACCTTAGCTTTCTCTTAAGTGGTTATTCCACCTCATTTTGTCTTGGTGGTGTGCTGCCGGCGGCCGGGGCGGCGCACCGCAGACATATTTAAAATACCACTATTTTCACATTAGTAGACTATGGCCTGCTTATAAAATTGAAGGATACCCTGATTACTCACATTCCCCACCGATGTTGTAGTGGTATATATACGTATAGACTTAGAAAAGCCATATGCCCTAGCCTACCTGCACTTAAGATTGCATAATCAGATGGGCTCTTAGGACAATGTGGTGTGGCTTTCGCTTTCTAGTGCTATTTATGCTTCCATCCTGCTCTAGCTGACCTGCCTAAACTACAGCTAATGATGGTTCCCTACTCATTGTACTATTTCATTTTAGATATTGGGTCCAAAAGTGGCCCCTCTTCTCTTTTCCCTCATACCCCTCTTTTTACTCTCATAAGGTGGTCCATGGTCCAAGAGTGGCCATTATTTAGCAATATGGGGTAATTACCTATTTAGTCTTGATGTTTAAAGAGATATAGTTTGATATCATACTAAAAATGAGGTTTTTGAAATGTGCGTTAAATTTGTATTGTTTACATACACACGCCAATTTTACCTATGACAGTTAATTTTGACATGTTTTACTTTATTTCTGAATCTGTACATTCGTTATTTCATGCTGACTGTATATGTAACATCCAACCCTCAATAAAAAATTTAAATTTAAAAAAAAAAAAAAAACATATAAAGATCATTCCAAAAATTACCTAAAAATTGTTGTGGCCACAACGTATATGCAAACTACCTTAAACCACTACTATAAAAGTGGATGGAGAATTCTTCCTACAAACAAAAGGAACTGCGATGGGTACGCGGTTTGTGCACAGTTATGCGAACCTCTTTATGGGGAGATTCGAACAAGCACACATTTTGAACACACAATGGAGTGCAAACCTCGTACTCCTCAAGAGATATATTGAAGATATGTTTATCATTTGGACAGGAGGTGAGGAATAACTAAATATGTTTATGGAAGACCTCAATAACAATGAATGGGGACTGACTTTTACATACGAGTACAGCAGAGAGAGCATTATTTTTTTAGATAATACTATTAAGACCAAGACATTTTTTAAACAAGTGGACTCCTACAACTATATTCACTACGATAGTTGTCACTGTGACCAATGGAAAATAAATGTACCTAAAGGTCAGTTTATGAGACTTAGGAAAAAATGTTCAGACATCAGCAATTATAACACACAGGCTGCAATACTTAAAGGGACACTGAACCCAATTTTTTTCTTTCATGATTCAAAAAGAGTATGACATTTTAATCAACTTTCTAATCTACTCCTATTATCAATTTTTCTTTGTTCTCTTGCTATCTTTATTTTAAAAGCAGGAATGTTAATCTTAGCAGCCAGCCCATTTTAGGTTCAGCACCATGGATAACGCTTGCTTATTGGAGGCTTACATTTACCCACCAATAAGCAAGCATAACCCAGGTTCTCAACCAAAAATGGGCCGGCTCCTATGCATCACATTCCTGCTTTTTAAATAAAGATAGCAAGAGGAAAGAAAAATTGATAATAGGAGTAATTTAGAAAGTTGCTTAAAATTGCATGCTCTGTCTGAATCATGAAAGAAAAAAATTGGGTTTAGTGTCCCTTAAAAGATGGATTTTTAAAAAGGGGATATAATGAAGAACTTATTTCAGGAGCGATGTTAAGCTTTTAAATTAATGATTAAAGATACCATAAAGTGTACAGATTCTAGACTTCTGCGCGGTGGAAAAATTTGTTTCGGACCGATTTAGATTTTTTAGAATTTTGTTTCTGGATACATTTGAATGTATTAGTTTCCGATTCATTCAGATTCTTATAAATTCGGATGTATTCGGATAAATTTGGTTCGGATTCTATTTGTAAATTCGGAAGTTCGGTATTTGTTAGTTGGGATGTGCTGTGTATTAGACTAGTATTGTGTACTGTATATTAGGTGTAACCCATCTGAATCAACATAAGTACCAAACTCACAGGTACCAGCTACACAATATGCACAGAGCTAGCAGAGGTAAATAACCTAATGTACAGTACATAATACTAGTGTAATACACAGCACATCCCACCTAAGTACCAACCTCACAGGTACCAGCTGCATAATGTGCCCTGCACAGAGCTAGCAGAGTGATATAACCTAATATACTGTACAATACTAGATCTAAATATTTGAAATACCATTTCTATGTTTTTTATACTTTCTAGCTCTGAAAATCTTATATATTTCCATATAGATAAAGTTTAATATTTTTATACATTTTTCATAAAGATTATATATAAGTTTTTTATTTTAGTTCTTTAAACAGAGAGAATGCACACTACAGAGAAGACCCAAATATCGTAAACACTTTTTAGTTTTGAGACGTGCATATATACATTATATACTTTTCATTTCTTATTTTTATTTATTTATTTTTATTTTTTATTTATTTCAGACATTTGTTAACAAAAGAGATTAATATTTCATATACAAACAATTGGCTAGATTACGAGTTGTGCGTTAGGCTGAAAAAGCAGCGTTAACAGGTACTAGCGCTGCTTTTTCCCTACCGCTGCTATTACGAGCCTTGCAGGTTTAGGGGCACCGCACACTTCTTTGGCCTTACCGCAAAACGACTTACGTAAACTTCGTAAAGTCTTTTTTCTATGGGACTTCCATAGAGCTAATATTACAAGTCTGTCCTGGGAGGCCAAAAAGTGAGCGGTACACCCTACCCCGTCAAGAGTCCTAACGCATTTAAAAGTCAGTAGTTAATAGTTTTATGGTACAACGCCGTAACATAAAACTCATAACTAAAGTGCTAAAAAGTACACTAACACCCATAAACTACTTGTTAACCCCTAAATCGAGGCCCTTCCACATCGCAAACACTAAAATAACATTTTTAACCCCTAATCTGCCGCTACGGACATCGCCGCAACTATAATAAACATATTAACCCTTAAACTGCCGCACTCCCGCCTCACAAAAACTACTTAAATATTATTAACCTCTAATCTGCCATCCTTAACATTGCCGCCACCAACCTACATTTATTAACCCCTAATCTGCCGCCCCCAACGTCGCCGCCACTATACTAAATGTATTAAACCCTAAACCTAAGTCTAACCCTAACACCCCCTAACTTAAATATAATTACAATAAATCTAAATAAAAATTAATATTATAACCTAAATAATTCCTATTTAAAACTAAATACTTACCTATAAAATAAACCCTAAGCTAGGGGGCGGAGCTAGCCGGCGTCTAAGATGGTCGCTAGCAAGTAGAGCTCTGAAGTACGGTCGGCTCAAGTACTTCACCAGCACCATAGTTTTGCGAGTCGGAAGCCAAAAAACGGTACATTTACCGTCCGACAGCCAGGGGAGCACTAGATGTGAAGCAGAGGAGTTCCGGTGCTGTAATCTGTGGCGCACAATATATCGCGGCCTTCCGCGGCTTCCCGGCGGCTTGTCACACGAACCACATCAAGTTTCTGCAGATGCCGCTAAGGAGGTGCGACACATATAGAGGCCTCTCCAACTCATACCGGAGGGGTAGATGAGCACTGCAAGATCAGTGACTCCCAGACAACTTGCCACGTGGACATCGAGGGAAAGGTGAGAGCGCAACGTAGCTAATAAAGGGGGATATGTCCTTTGACTGTTAACCTCTCGTGGCCCCAATGCTACAACCATACTAGGAATGGTGCACCTTAAGAAATATAATATAACATCCATATAGTGAAGATCTCCCAGCTCCTACATCCAGCAAATCTTAAACTTTTAAATAGCTCTGCAATCTGTCTACCTTGCAGAAAGATATAAAATGGCGCTGCCAGGAATATTAACCCAGGACCCATAGCCTCATTATACTGGGCCAATAGGGAGATAGACACACCGGAATGAGGGCCTCACAATAAGACTTACAGTGGATTTTTTACTCTCTCCATTACCTCCACAATCCCTCCATAACCTGTTAAAGCAGAATATAAACAGAGGGGACGTTTTCACTATGTCAGCTAGGAGAGCACCTAGAACTGAAAAATCTAGCAGAAGTGGTACCTTGAGTGGAAATGGCAACCGCAGCACCAGCTGAGAACTCAGCTAAATTGCCTTCATCAATATCTGAATCAGAAACAGGAGGCACAACAGAGACAATGCTCACTAAAGCAGACCTACAGTCTTTACCCTCTAAAGAGGATTTCAATAATTTCATCGCCCAAGTCAGCACTATGATAAAATCTAGCTTATCTGAAGTAAGAAAAGAGATAAGTGAAATTGGAAACAGAATAGCACAACTGGAGGAAGATTCAGAACACACAGATAAACTTCTAGATGTCCAGTCCCAAGAATCATCACACCACTCAACTTTAATAAATCAACTACAGAACCAGGTGGAGGACCTGGATAATAGGGGGGGACGCCAGAACATCAGAATCAGGGGTGTCACTGAGAATATCAAATTCCCAGAGCTACTCCCCTATTTACAGACCCTATTCAATAAACTCATGGATAACACAGAAGAAATCGAGTATCCACTCGATCGATACCATAGGGCACTGAGACCACCCCCAAAAGACACATCTCCTCCTAGAGACATAATTATAAAGTTCAAAAGCTTCAGAGGCAAAAAAGACATCCTCACAGCGGCACGGAAGTAATCACTCATATCACATAATGGCTGCGCTCTCCAATTCTATGCAGACCTAAGTCAGCTGACACTAACCAAGCGACGGGAGACCAGATATCTCACTCTACCCCTCAGGGATCTTGGAATCCCCTACAGATGGGGTTTCCCTTTTTGCCTCAAGGTGATCAAAGATAACACAACAGCAATATACAGATCAACAGAGGACCTGGAAGACTTCTGCTCATCATTAAAGATCCCGCAGCCCAGCCTCCCTTCACTACAGGAAGCCCTAAAGACCAGCGCATACCAAGACAGCAAAGACAACAATGGATACCAGTCCACCATGGAAAGAAGAACAGACCCTCAAAGGGGATTCCTGAGAACCAAGGAGCAGTTACCTGAACACAAGGACTACCCTATACTAAGTAACCTCCATTTGTTATTTCTAATTTTATAGAGTGCCACAGTATTGTGTGGTCTTTATGGGAGAAAAGGTATCCTCTCTGCATCTACCTGCTGCCTTGTTTCTCCCTCTAAATGTTTCATAAATGTTGTATAATGTAAAATGTCTAATTTTATTTGTGTTATATGTGCCATACGCACAATGGACACTTGACTTAAATAGAAAGTTTACCCCTTATAGAAGTTTCTGGACTACGCAATCTCAGTTAACACTTTATTGCCGACCTGCTACCGCAAGTCGTAGCAGTTACTTACACCCTCCCCTCATTTATCTGGAAGCATAGTATATTTCATGTTTATGCTTTTAGGTCAAGTTTTATGTATGTTGTTTTGTTCATGCTTGTTTTTTACCATTTCAGACATACCTCTTTTGAACTGCCTTCATTGCAACCTACCCTTCCCCCTCCCTATCCCAGGTCTGGTCGGACTCGCACGAGCCACCCTATAACTTACTTCCGGGAAACCGGATTCAGCTACTCTAAGGTACAGCCGCCCCCACGCCCAACCTCCACAGGGACATCACAGACCCTACACCTTACATCTCCCCTACCTCACTGACACCTCAGAATGACTTCTATAGGGACACAAAATACCCCCTCGTGGGGACACGCACCATCAAACTTGTTACTCAGAATGCAAGGGGTCTGAACTCACCCACAAAGAGGTCAGTTGCTCTCTCCTGTTTTAAGAAGGCCAAGGCGGATGTGGTCTTTATACAGGAGACGCACTTTCCAAAGGAAAAATCACCTATATTTTCAAATAGAGATTTCCCTACTGCATATTTCGTGTCACACGTTGGTAAACATGGTGGGGTGGGAATTATGTTTCACAGGTCACTGCCGTTTCAATTGTCATACATGGAGGCAGACCCTGGAGGCAGATGGCTTATCCTTACAGGCCTCCTATATAACCGATCAATAACTTTAGCTAACATTTATACCCCAAACTCTAAACAAGCACAGTTTTTCAGAAAAGTTACGAATAAGATACTCCAGGTCCAAAAGGGTTCCCTAATTATAGCCAGGGATCTGAATGTGGCACTTGATCCTGGTATTGACTGCTCCCTGGGCCGAGGTAGTGTACCCCTTAAAACCTTACAAGATATTACTGCAACCACTCACAAGCTTACTTTGATTGACATATGGCGGGCAAAACATGCATGTCAGCGGAACTACATGTTTTTCTCTAATCCACATAAGTGCTACTCGCGCATAGATTATATTTTCACAGACCAAATCACTTACATTGGCGGCAACCCCGCAAGCGCGGGAACAGTACATTGAAAAAGCTGCCCTGCTGGTCCTCTCCAAAGAGTTATCCGAGACGCTGGAGGCTCCAATTACCACTCAGGAAGTACTCTTGGTGATAAAATCTCTCCCCCTACGTAAAAGTCCAGGGCCTGATGGGTTTACCAACATCTACTACAAACAATATAGACATTTACTAGCCCCACATCTAACCTCTATGTTTGCAACTATAGATAACTTAGTACCATGGTCGAAAAGTACCTTAGAAGCCCATGTTATCGTATTACCAAAGGCGGATAGGGACCCCCAAAAAGTAGAAAAGTATAGTCCCATCTCGCTGCTTAATTCTGACATTAAACTCTATGCAAAAATATTAGCAATGCGACTAAACACAATCCTCCCCAAAATCATTCATGTAGACCAAACAGGGTTCATTCCCAGGATGGAGGCGCGGGATAACACCGTCAGGGTTATTCACTTAGTAGAACAGGCCAGCCGGTCGAATATACCGTCCATTTTAATATCAACTGATGCTGAAAAAGCTTTCGACCGGCTGGACTGGAAATTCCTACATTCCTGCCTGTCCACCTTTAGTATAGGAAATGTCATGATCCATAGAATTCTTAGCTTATACACTCAACCTTCAGCGAGAGATAAGTCCAATGGCACACTTTCCGACAGCTTTATGATAGGAAATGGAACAAGGCAAGGATGCCCCTTGTCTCCATTCCTCTTCGCTATCTCGATGGAGGTTCTGGCCTCACACATTAGAAACAATTCCAATATCACAGTAATCGAACTAGGCCCCAACACATATAAAGTGACACTATATGCAGATGACGTTCTCATTCTGCCAACTTTCCCGAATACTTCACTTCCTCACCTATTAGAGGAGTTTGACAGATTTAGCGCCCACTCCAACTTTCTCATCAATGCAAAAAAATCAGAGATTCTTAATATCAACATGGTAAACCAGCAGTTTGAAGCTTTAAGAAATTGTTGCTCTTATAAATTAAACTGGGATAAAATTAAATACCTTGGCGTCTACCTTACCGCGACTAGCAGTAAATTGTTCAAACATAATTACATACCCATTATGCATAGGCTTAAGAAAGAGCTTGACAACTGGCAAAACAAACCACTTTCTTGGTGGGGCCGCATACAAGCGGTCAAAATGACCGCCCTCCCGCGGATACTCTATGTAATGCAGGCGGTGCCGATACATTTACCAAACACATACATCCATCAAATACAATCAATGTTAAATTTATTCATCTGGGGTTACATTAAACCGCGCATCAGTAAAAAAGTTATCTTGTCCCCATTAGGAGCAGGAGGATTGGTGGTGCCCTCAATAATGCTATATTACTGAGCAATAGTAATGCAGAGAGTGCTTGAGTGGCATGATAGAACAAATATTAAAGCATGGGCATCCATTGACTCCTTCCTTTTAACCTCACCCAATCTAGGCCCCCTTAACTGGATTAAACATTCAGCTAGGCCACCCCTTGCTAGGACATCCCAACTGTATGCCCACCTCTTTAAGACCTGGGACATAATACGATCCAAAACAAAGGGAATTTCCTCTCCCGTTTCTCCAATGACACCAATCTCATACAATGCTGAGTTTTTGGGAGGTATGCTAGTTGAGAGGTCTTACCCTGGGGGCATGGTAAACACAATCCCATTTGTCAACTTGGTCTCTAATCACACACTAAAAACACGCTCACAAATGTCAGACATCGCCGGGGGGAGTTTCTCCTCCTGGCTTAAACATGCCCAATTGTCACATTTACTGAAAATGTCACCCCATAAAGACAGTCTAACTAGAGAATTAACCCACTTTGAAAAATTGTGCTTGTCGGGCTCCTCACCCCGCGGTTCCCTCTCAATAGCAAAACAAATGCTAGATAATGCCCTTGCGTTGCCGTCCCCCTCATATAAGCTCCACTGGCAAGCAGAATTAGAAAGGGAGATATCAGAAGAGCAGTGGCAGACTATTCTCTTTTACACTTCCAAGTCCTCGTCCCTACCCAGAATCATAGAATTAAATCACAAGGTCCTATTCCGTTGGTACCTTACGCCTGAAAGAATTAAACAAATCTATCCGGGAGCGGGCGCCACATGTTGGAGGGGGAGCGGGGCGGTTGGAACGATGTCCCAAATATGGTGGTATTGTCCCTTGATCTCTCCCTTTTGGAAGAAAGTAGAAATATTCCTCATGGAATTAATGGGAACAACATTTAGATTAACGCCCCTTACCGCCCTTTTGAATTACAAACAGGACAAGGTTTGTAAAGTCAGATGGAAATTACTACAAATCAGTATAAACAGCGCAAAAGTACTTATTGCCCGGAAATGGAAATCCGCAAGTGTTCCTACGACCCAGGAGTGGATCCTCTACACCTCGGAACTCCTGTCAGGGGAAGAGTACTCCTTCTACAGGAATGCCAACTTGGCCTTCTTTCAGGAGGTCCAGTTCTACTGGGAGTCTTTATCCCACACTCCAAGAGAGGTGGGACGTCCTGTCCCACTTGATACCCTTTAGGGAACAGTGCCTTCCGACCAGACCTTTCCCCCCCCCTCCCTTTCCCCCATTGTCATATGAGGAGCTCACGCTAAATAAGCAGGAAATGTTAAACGAAAGTATGGTATGAGTTATTTGTTCATAATGTTTATAATGTTACGTATACTAGAATTGGAAATGTATTGATTCATTTATCTTCAGTTACGCTACTGACAATATTTGTTAGGAACCTGTCAGCTGGAGAGGAGGGAGGCCATTGGTCCACCTCACTTGATACGCCCTACTCCACGGACTAATTGGACATTATTCTCATCCCTGTATGAACTCAGTAACTATACAACAGTATATTACCACGGACATTCAGTGGACAATTACAGTTGGAAGGGTTGTTGGTAACTATATAATTGTTCATAGACTGCACATTATATTGTATTAATGCTAATTTCCAATAAAGGTCTTTGAAAATAAAAAAAATAAATAAAAAATAAATAAATAAATAAATAAACCCTAAGCTAGCTACAATATAACTAATAGTATATCATATTGTATCTAGCTTGGGGTTTATTTTTATTTC
This sequence comes from Bombina bombina, assembly GCF_027579735.1. Classification (NCBI taxonomy): domain Eukaryota; kingdom Metazoa; phylum Chordata; class Amphibia; order Anura; family Bombinatoridae; genus Bombina; species Bombina bombina. The sequence continues at coordinate 820,008,852 of NC_069504.1, forward strand.
ACAGGCAAGTTTGTATTTATTTTAACTAGGTAGAATAGTTTGTAAATAGTTATTAACTTTTTACTAACTACCTAGCTAAAATAAATAAAAATTTGCCTGTAAAATAAAACCTAACCTGAGTTACACTGACACCTAACCTTACACTACAATTAAATAAATTACATTAACTAAATACATTAAATTACACAAAATAAAAAAAGAAATGATCAGATATTTAAACTAATTACACCTAATCTAACAGCCCTATCAAAATAAAAAAAGTCCCCCCAAAATAAAAAAAACCTAGCCTAAACTAAACTACCAATAGCCGTTAAAAGGGCCTTTTGCGGGGCATTGCCCCAAAGAAATCAGCTCTTTTACCTGTAAAAAAAATCCTAACTAAAATAACCTAATCTCCCCATTGCCCTGAAAAGGGCATTTGGATGGGCATTGCCCTTAAAAGGGCATTTAGCTCTTTTTCAAGTGCCCAAACCCCTAATCTAAAAATAAAACCCACCCAATAAACCCTTAAAAAACCTAACACTAACCCCCGAAGATCCACTTACAGTTTTTGAAGACCCGACATCCATCCTCAACGAAGCGGCAGAAGTCTTCATCCAGCCGGGCAGAAGTCTTCATCCAACCGGGCAGAAGTCGTCATCCAGACGGCATCTTCTATCTTCATCCATCCAGCGCGGAGTGGGTCCATCTTCAAGACATCCGGCGTGGAGCATCCTCTTCAATCGACGTCTTCTTCCGAATGAGGTTTCCCTTTAAATTACGTCATTCAAGATGGCATCCCTTAGATTCCGATTGGCTGATAGATTTCTATCAGCCAATCGGAATTAAGGTTGAAAAAATTCTATTGGCTGTTGCAATCAGCCAATAGTATTGAGCTTCAATCCTATTGGCTGATCCAATCAGTCAATAGCATTGAGCTCGCATTCTATTGGCTGATTGGAACATTGGGGGGTTGTTTGTATTTTTTTTTTACAGGTAAAAGAGCTGATTTCTTTGGGGCAATCCCCGCAACAGGCTTTTAGATTAGGTCTATTAGGGCTATTAGATTAGGTGTAAATATCTGATAATTTCTATTTTTATTTTGTGTAATTTAGTGTTTGTTTTTTTGTAATTTAGGTAATTGTATTTAATTTATGTAATTGATTTAATTGTAGTGTAAGGTTAGCTGTTAGTGTAAGACAGGTTAAGTTTTATTTTACAGGTAAATTTGTATTTATTTTAGCTAGGTAGTTAGTAAATAGTTAATAACTATTTAGTAACTATTCTACCTAGTTAAAATAAATACAAACTTGCCTGTAAAATAAAAATAAACCCTAAGCTAGCTACAATGTAACTATTAGTTATATTTTAGCTATCTTAGAGTTTATTTTACAGGTAAGTATTTAGTTTTAAATAGGAATTATTTAGGTAATGATAGTAGGTTTTATTTAGATTTATTTTAATTATATTTTTAAGTTAGGGGGTGTTAGGCTTAGGGTTAGACTTAGGTTTAGGGGTTAATAAATTTAGTATAGTGGGGCGGCAGATTAGGGGTTAATAAATGTAGGTAGGTGGTGGCGATGTTAGGGGCGGCAGATTAGGGGTTAATAATATTTAACTAGTGTTTGCGATGCGGGAGTGCGGGGGTTTAGGGTTAATATGTTTATTATAGTGGTGGTGATGTCCGGAGCGGCAGATTAGGGGTTAATAATTTTATTTTAGTGTTTGCGATGCGGGAGGGCCTCAATGTAGGGGTTAATAGGTAGTTTATAGGTGTTAGTGTACTTTTTAGCACTTTAGTTATGAGTTTTATGTTACGGTGTTGTAGCGTAAAAACCCATAACTACTGACTTTCAGCTTACGGTATGGATCTTGATGGTACTGACTGTACCACTCACTTTTTGGCCTCCCAGGCAGACTCGTTATACCGGCGCTGTGGAAGTCCCATTGAAAAAGGACTTTTTGAAAGCTGTGGTAATTACGTTGCGTTCCGGCCAAAAAAGTGTGGAGTACACCTATGTATATTGGCAGATAGAGGCGCTGGTTCTAAAGGATCTCCAAAGGATTTTTCTCTCTGTTTCAGAATTTTCCCATTAGAATTCTGTCTGTATCTGTGTTCAAAGAATATCACATTGGCATAGTATGTCTGAGCACCTTAATACATAAGTGCAGTATACTCACAGAGTAATATCAAACAAGCGGCTCCACAGGTGATTTCACAATCCTCCCAAAAAGGGGTTCTGTCTGTATAGAATGATATCAGGCAAACAGCTCCACAGGTGATATCACAAAAAAAAACAGCAGGTGATTTCACAAAAAGACAACGATAAGGAAAGGAAAAAAGCTGGCTTTTTAAAAAATAAAATGTTTATTTATAGGAGCAAAATAAACATTTTATTTTAAAAAAGCCAGCTTTTTTCCTTTCCTGATCGTTATCTTTTTGTGAAATCACCTGCTTTTTTTTTATATCCCCTGTGGAGCTGTTTGCCTGATATCATTCTATAAAGACAGAACCCATTTTTGGGAAGATTGTGAAATCACCTGTGGAGCCGCTTGTTTGATATTACTCTGTGAGTATACTACACTTATGTATTAAGGTGCTCAGACATACTATGCCAATGTGATATTCTTTGAACACAGATACAGAAAGAAATCTTCTGTGAAAATTGTGAAACAGAGAGAAAAATCCTTTGAAGATTCCTTAGAACCAGAGCCTCTATCTGCCAATATACATTGTTTGTACAGCTTTGAGAGAGACTGTTTGGAAGGCAGCGGTTCTAACTAAAGGGAAGTAACTATCCTATTGTATATTCTTTTTTTGTTCTGCAGTACACCTATACCTGCAAAACTCGTAATACCAGCGGTAGTGAAAAAGAGCCTTAACACTGCTTTTTCATTCATACCGCAAAACTCGTAATCTAGCCGTTAGTTTTTTTTTACAGGTAAGTATTTAGTTTTGAATAGGAATTATTTAGGTAATAATTGTAAGTTTAATTTAGATTTATTTTAATTATATTTAAGTTAGGGGGTGTTAGGGTTAGGGTTATGCTTAGGGTTACGGTTACGTTAGGGTTAGGTTTAGGGGTTAATATATTTATGTAGAGTTAGTTATGTGGGAGGCCAGACGTTTAGAGGTTAATAGTTTATTTTAGTATATTTCGTTGTGGGGGGCTTGTAGTTTAGTGGTTAATAGGTTTATTACAGCGGCGGTCTGGGCGGACGGCAGATAAGGGGTTAATAATCTTTAAATAGTGTTTGCGATGCGGGAGTGCAGTGTTTTAGGGGTTAATAGGTTTATTATAGTGGCAACAATGTCGGGGAGCGGCAGATTAGGGGTTAATAAATTTATTATAGTGTTTGCGATGCGGGAGGGCCTCGGTTTAGGGGTTAATAGGTAGTTTATGGTTGTTAGTGTACTTTTTAACACTTTAGTTATGAGTTTTATGTTACGTAAAACTCATAACTACTGACTTTAGATGGCGGTAAGGATCTTGTGGTTATAGAGTGTCCCGCTCACTTTTTGGCCTCCCAGGCAAAACTCGTAATACCGGTGCTACGGAAGTCCCATTGAAAAAGGACTTTTTTAAAAGTGCGGTACTGAAGTTGTGTGACGGCCAAAAAGGTGTGTGGTACACCTATACCTACAAGACTTGTAATAGCGGCGTTAGGGGAAAAAGCAGCGTTATGAAGCATAACGCTGCTTTTTCATTTATAACGCAAAACTTGTAATCTAGCTGAGTGTATTTACTAAAAAAAGCTTATACCATGCATGCTAAAAGCAAAAATAAAACAAGCCTAATAAGATAATGTATTTCTCAGCTTATAGTCTCAGGCTTAATCTTTCATTTTTGGTTTTAAGTAGTGCTCTATATCCAGACCTTCTATTTGCAGGCGCTAGTGATTTCTTCTGGTACACAGCGGCCAACCTATAATTAGTTTTATTTGAGATATTTATTTTTATTAAAGCTATTTTTTGTGATAATTATAAAGTGCTGAATCCCCTTGTATTATACAATGGTTATATTATCTTCAATCTATTTTTTTTTTAATATAACTAACATTTATTTTACACACGCTACATACAGTATATACTTAGGAAGAGCACACATTACCATTTATTTTACACACACTTCACATATTACACACACAAAGCACAAATTAGCATAATTATTTTACATACACTTCACATACTGTATATACATTCATATGCAAGCACACATCAACATTTATTTTACACAAACTACACAAATATACTTAAATACACAAACATTGCATTAAAACATTTATTTTACAAACGCTAAGATACACTTATATACTTACTAGACATGTGCCTTCAGATACCTTCAAATCAGATATATTAGAATCAGTGCAAATCCAGATCCTAGTTTGTTGCAATTTCACAAGAATAAATTTGGCTCAGAAAACAGCCGAACGGCAAAAGCGGCCATCTTCTTCTGTATTCAAAGGTATCAGAAACCTCTAAATGCACATATCTAATATTTACACACACAAAACACTCATTAACATTTATTTCCCATTTAAAACACACATTAATAATTATTTCACATGTGAAGCAAACGTTAATATTTATTTTACACACACTACACTACTATAACACACACAAAGCACACATTGGGGTATATCTATCAAGCTCCGTACAGAGCTTGAAGCCCTGTGTTTCTGGCGACCCTTCAGGCTCCAGACCGCTGCTCCATAACCTGTCCGCCTGCTCTGAGGAGGCGGATAGACATTGCCGCAATTTAACCCGATCGAATACGATTGATTGACACCCCCTGCTAGCGGCGTTGTACCAGCAGTTCACAAGAGCTACTGGTGCAATGCTGAATGCGAAGAGCGTATTGCTCTCCTCATTCAGCGAGGTCTGTCGGACATGATCCACAATGTCGGATCATGCCCGACAGGCCTTTCATAAACAGGCCCCATTAACATTTATTTTACATACATATATACTTACATATGCAAAACACAATACTATTTATTTTACACTGTACACTTACTATATATATTTACACAGGGGAAGCTCTCATTAATATTTATTTTACACACACTACACATATGTACACATAATGCATACAACAACACACACACTTACATTTGTACACTCAGTATGAGACTAAACTCCACTTTTCTCTCACACTGACCGAGTGTGTGTCACTCACGCTTTCAGTCACTCACTCTGGGAGGTTGCAAACCCAGCTCCTATCATTGGCTGATTGTTCCTGCTTCTCAATTACATTGACAGAGTCCCTCTCAAAAGGTATGTCACTATCATTCTTCACTTTAATACTATGTCATCCATCATAGTAGAATCCATCATTCAGTTTATTGTTTTATCAATTTAAATCTATTTAACGGAATGATATGCAACTAACCCATTCAATATCATTCTCTAATTGTATTAAAATACATTTCTAAACCTTGATACATATTTTTGCAATATTTATAAAAAAATATTTCTAATATACTTAACGTGTGCCCATGTTTGCCATACAAAGTCTTAAGAAGAAAAGGCTGTGTTAAACTTTTATCTTTAATAAGGTGGTGAGAGTCCATGAGCCATTACTCCTGGGATTCAACTACTGGCCACTAGGAGGAGGCAAAAATTCCAAAAGCTCTAAGAGTACTTAATTCCTCCCACCTTTGCTTCCACGTCAGGAAGGTGAAGAATTGAGGTGCCAAAGATTCTTCTTTGAGAGGGGTCCTCAGAATGCCCACTTTCCCCCTCAGAGAGCTGCTACTTGGGTCACAGGGGGGATTGGAGTATTGGGAAGTGACATATTCACTTCCAGTGAGGAATTAGTCACAAGCCTTCCACAGATGTTGTGGGGACTGGTCCCTTATCCTCCTCCTGTTGGGTCATCGATATACTCCAATCACAGATCCACTGCTGTTACGTTTACAACACTGGATGGGTTATCTATATTCTTTAATTGAGTATACTGTGTATGTCTGTATATTTAATGGAGCATGCTGAAATTTGTCCCTACTACTTTACATTATCCTTTAGAGGGTAGACCGACTCATAACAATTTTGTTTTCTATTTTGCAGGCTTGTTACCAGTTCAGCTTTACAAATGCTTTCCTCCTTCTGTCTCCTCAATACTAGGGAGTTCTTCAGATTTTGCTCCATGATTTAAAGGTTTGTGCGTTCTGTAGTTGTGGTGGCTATGCCTCCTCCAAGTAGGCACAAAAGTCCTATGTCTGAAAGTCATCCTATAGTTACATTATCAGGTTCTTCTGCATCATCAGAGATCAGAACACCTTAGGATACCCTTATAGTTTTCAGACTCAGACACCTTAGGCTGTTTGCTAAAGGTGAGTTTTTTATGATGATCAGGAGTCTTTTACTGATCAAGACACAGAGGTCTATTTAACAAAGGTCTGTCAGACCACTGCTTAACTGCTGTTTCTGGCGTGCCTGCAGGCTTGCTAGAAACACGGGCCCTCAAGCTCCATCCAGAGCTTGATAAATGAGCCCCACAGAGTCTACCTCTTACATGTTTGAGCTTGACCATCTTAGTTCTTTGCTTAAAGAGGTTTTATATAATTTAGGCATCCAAGACCCTGAATCATCTGAGGAAAAACTTTCCAAACAACTGGATTTGATTTTTAAAACTTCTGCTAAGTCACAAGATTATTTTTTCCTGTTCCTGAGGTTCTTATAAAAATAATTTTCAGAGAGGGAACCAAGCCAGGTCTTCTCTTTTAACCTGCCCTCTAAATTTTATAGGATATTTCCTTTACCAGCATCCAATTTAGAGCTTTAGGAAACTTTTCCAATGGTGGAAAAACACTATAGTAAATATAGTAAATCTTTCAGGAACCATATGGACATGAAATAAGTAAGCTCCCACCGAAAGATCTTATAGTCTCAAAACATCTTATGCAGGAATGGTTAGGGGTGGACAAAATATAGGCTGCCTGTCTAGTGAGGGATATGAAGACACAGAAGTAAAAAATAAATAAATTTAAGGCACAGCAGAACTCTCATTGTGTTGCTAAATTCAGTATTGGAAAGCCAGCCCCTGCTACCCTTTACTGACAGGCTGAGGAGATGCACACACACATAGTAGAAGCAACATTTTGAAAGAAAGATAATGAGGGCACACAGCAGAAACGGCTCTGTAACTGCATGGCTAAACTGGCAGAAATGCGGCTTTAACTCTCACACCTCTCCCAGCCACGTGCAGGAAATTTCCCCATGCCAGAGCACATTTTCTTGGTGCCACCTGCACCCTGGCGCACACGATAATCGAGGTCTACTCTAAATTCTTAAATCTGAAGAGATGCGGAGCCCTGTGTGGAGAAGCAGCGTGAGTGCATAAGCCTGGCACAGGAGAAGGGTGGAGCTAGGAGGAGGCCGATATGGCTGTAAAGTTACCAGGTCTCAGGTATGAGGCTGTGAGGGGTAGAAGGTTAGAAGTGGTGAGTGGCTTAGAGGAAGGGCACAATGAGATGTAGAAGGGAAGGATGAGAGATCTATAGTGCTTAGAGCAGGAGGAGGCTTAGAAGGACGTTATCCTCAGATAAAAGGAGACAGATTGTTTTAGCAGACCGGACTCTTTGCCCTCACGGCATTCTGTGACTTGTAGTCGTGTACCCAGCCACACGGACTAACTGCACTAGGCTACATTTTAAGGTGCAATTCTAAGTGGAGGTCGATGGGTATAAGTTGTGGGTACCCATTGAAGTCTTGGGGACTCCAACCCAGGGAGCCAGGGTTTGTCAAGCATTATAGATTGCTGTATTCAACACCTAATTTTAGACCATAAAACCTGTTACAAGTAAAATTCCTCAAATGATTTGGAAAGTTGTTTCTTTTCTGCTATGAAAACGAGGATTTTAGTAGGCATTCTTTTAGAATGCCAAGATTTCTTCTTTATGCAATTCGGTTCAGATAATGACTTATCTGCTAACTCTTTAAATAAATATATTTAGTCTTTTTCTGTTCCATAGTACAGGAAAATTGCAAAGTGTGTTGACATCAAGGCTTTGTTCAGGCTTAGTCATGATATACCCAGTGTCTAAACCAATTTCTCCTCTTTTGGAATATTAATTTGTTTTTTCCTTTTAAAAGCTTTATAGGTTTCTCTTTTAGAACCTGTATGCTTTGGACTTTTAGCTTCTGTATTGGTAGTTTTTGTTGTTTTTTGCAAATATTTCTGTCAGAAGACTTGGCTTTGTGATTTTTTTCTCTTTCTTGCAAGCTTCCTTGTCTTATTTTCATCAAGATAAGATGGTTTAAAGCCAGGACTCAATATGATTTATTACATAAAGTGATTTTTCCGAAAACATTAATCAGAAGATTATAGCCCTTACCCTTGTTCTAATCCAAAGAACTCATTTGATGTTCTCTTACTTCATTTAGATAATGTAAGAACATTGGAATTCTACTTACAAAGATGTTTATACATAGACAATCCTTTAATTTGTTCATCCCTTGGTCCACGTAAAGGTCAGAGGGCCACATCTGTTTCTTTAGTTCTTTAAATCTCTTGATTTCCAAGGTTTCTTTAGAGGTGGGATAGTTTTTTCTTAAATGCATTATTGCCAATTTTTCTAGATCAGTTGCCTCTTCTTGGATTTTCAAGAATGAGGCTTATATTGAATAATATTGAAAGGCAGCAAATACTTTCTTTATATTCTATCACTTTGATTTGTTTGGTAGGAAAGTCCTTCAGGCAGCAGTGACTGGTAATTAGTTGCCTGTCTTAAAAAATACTTGTGGGCTCCACAGCTTGGGTATTAGTTCCCAGGAGTAATGACTCGTAGGCTCTCACCAACACCTGAGAGAAAAAAAAAATTATGTTTACCTGCTTAATTAAATTATTTTATGGTGGTGAGAGTCCACGATAACCACACATTTTAATTTTTAACTTAATTTTTCTCTAGTGTGCACCAAATTATCCTTGCTTTGTCGTTTCCTACATTTCTACTTCTTCTTTGTAGCTATACATTTGACTGGAATGCCAGAGAGGTGGGAGGGTTTAAGTGCTATTAGATTTTTCGGTATCTTTGCTTCCTCCTAGTGGCCAGGAGTTGAATTCCCAGGAGTAATGGCTCGTGGACTCCCACCACCATGAAAGAAATTAATTTACCAGGTAAGCATGAATTTTATTTTTTTGTGACATTGTATAAGCTTTATGTGCACGCACACAGATGGAAGACATGCTCAGAACAAAGCCGTACACACATACACATGGTCCTGATTTTGGTATTAAGAAAGAAAAAAAGGGTAAAGCAACCTTTCTTAATGCTGTTTTAAGAATGCAGACTCAGCTCTTTCAAATGATGAGTTACTTACACTAATCTCTAATTTTTATGGCAGTCACCTGCATCTTACAGGTAGATGAGGGACGACTTGTGGTCTGTGATTTGAGCTTTTAACCTTCCCCCTCCCCCCAGTCACATGCTCACTAACAGGGAAATCCTACATCTATAAGGAATTCCTGGATCACTGTGATGTCACCACCAGGGCCTGTGTTGTGTCGAAATCTGCGAACCAACGGAATGTGCGACCGTGACGTCACCACATTCCTGAGCGCACATGTGACTGGTTGACCACCAATCACCTGCTAGAGACACCTTCTTCCCAGGCTGCTGGTTTATTGGGACTGACTCGCACTGTCACTAAGCGACCTACGGATTGTTTTACAAACATCTTTATGAGATATTGTGGAATGTGCTTATCGAAACAATGACGCTGCAGTCCTATTCAATTTGATTAGAAATGTATGGTACTTAGATTAATTGCACATTTTTAAACTATAATGATCCTTAAACAATATATATTAATCAGATATGTATAAAGTGTAACAATCAACCAAATTTGCTACAAAATTATAATAATCTTGCACCCTTGATATTTCCAACACATGTATGTTTTTGGGTAAGAAATACCATCTCACTGTGCATCTTTGTTATATTAATAAAATCACACTTAAAATGAATAATAATTACCTTAATTTCAGAATTCGCTTCAAGATGCTATAAAATAATACACAATGTATCTATATAATCTAGGTACCATACATTTCTAATCAAATTGAATAGGACTGCAGCGTCATTGTTTCGATAAGCACATTCCACAATATCTCATAAAGATGTTTGTAAAACAATCCGTAGGTCGCTTAGTGACAGTGCGAGTTAGTCCCAATAAACCAGCAGCCTGGGAATGAGGTGTCTCAGGAATGTGGTGACGTCACGGTCGCACATTCCGTCGGGTAGCAGATTTCGACATGACACCGACTCATGATGCCCCCCCAGTAGTAACATTACTGATTACTATATCAACTTACTAGCTTGGCTGCTGACCTTACTAAGCCTGCATACGTACCTGATTGCAACCAATGCTTATGCACAATTGTGCAATATGTGGGAAGGAAGTTAGGGAGAGATACAATTGTCCCACCTTGAATGTCACCCTTGACTGATTCTGTCTTTGTGCATGATGATGTTATGCTGCTAACAGCCTGTGACTTTTCCCACAAAGACACAGTGCAGAACGTGTCTGGATCTGACAGTGACTGACTGTCAAGTGCTGGCTGGGTCCTTTGGACCCACTTGGTCCCATGGTTGAGTCAACCCTGGCCATCACACATGCACATGGTGATGTCACAAGCAGTAACATCCTCAGCCAGTTATGGGGAAGGTGACTACAGTCTCCTTCCCTGGCTGCAGTGAGGGGGGGGGGGTCCCCAGAATCCAGATAAAAAAAGAGGACCCCCAGGATGATGTCACATCATTACAAACAATTAGGACACAGTGTCCATGACAACAATGGGTCATCATGCTCACTGAAAGGGTTAAATAATTGAAGGAGGAAATTTAAAAAAAAAAGAAAACAGAGAAAGAAAAAGCTGAAGAAGATAATTGATAAGGAAATGTGTAAATAAAAGACAGTGGCAAAGAGATATAATGTACTATATATAAATGAGAAAAACAACAATAAAAACAATAAAGGACGGTAATAGGAGAATACAAAAGGAAAGTAGCAGTATATCAGTGCTGTTACATTTATACACAATACAAGGCTGCTCCCTGCCGTCATTTTGTGTTTTCACTTAGCTAATCAGGCACAAGAAACTGCAGTTAAAAAGAGAAGGCGGGATATCTCTTGAAGGGAAAGAGTTCATTTGTTATCAGGAGACTGGAATAAATATTTTAAGGACTTTTGTTTAAGATAGACTTGTGAGGGTTCTTCATAAGGACAAGTAAAATGCAACAAGGTTGGATCTTTTATTGCGTTAGCTGTTTGCAAAAGAATTCTCAGTGAATGAACCCTCTGAGAGCGCATTCATTCTCTACCTCTTAAAGGGACATGGGACTCAATATCAAACTTTCATGATAGAGAACACAATTATCACATATTTTTAAAAATGTATTCTGCTGCCAAAATCACTTCATTTTCTTGTTCACCTTGTTTAAAACTTGAGGACATAATGAAGTAGGCTCAGGACAGTACATGAGTTTTAAACATTATGAGGCCGATTTATTAATGTCTGGTGGACATTATACGCTGTAGCATATCATGTCCGCCAGACATCGCTGAATGCGGACAGCATACGCTGTCGGCATTCAGCATCAGGGCCGCCACTAGAAATTTTGGGGCCCCTGACTTAACCATTGATCACTTCATTTTCTTGTTCACCTTGTTTAAAACTTGTGCAATTTTTGACCAAGTGACTAAAACGTATATGCACTTTATTCTTAAGTGTCTATTTAAACTTGGAAATGTTGTAAAGGTAGTAACATACAGACACACTCATACACTGAAACACACACTCACACATAATGATTCACATATAGACACTCTAGCAGACACGCAAAGAAACACACAAACACACTCAGACACAGACACCCAAACAGACACTCAGCACTTGATTACATTGACCTGACAAGTAATGAGGTAGACTACAGTTTTGTAAAAAAAAGGAGATTTAGAAAACAAAATATGGAGTTCTGATTATCTTTTTGTAAAGGAAAATGCCAACTAAATGATGACAACAGCATGCAGTGGCTGAAAGGAAGGGCCCTGAACTGCCTAAACAATAATTTAAAGGTTAAATGGTGGATTGGTGACTTCCGTAAAGGTCTCATTTGTCTCAAAGTCTGTAGAAAGATGTGAATAATTAGTAGTAAGGTCAAAATGTCCTAAAAAGGAAATGACAATGGACACACACACACACAAACTCAAACTTGCACATACACCCAAGGAAACACTGACAGAGACAGCCTCAGAAAACACACAAAGACATATACACACACACACACAGAGACACCCACAGAAAACACACAAAGACATACACACACAGAGAGACAACCACATAAAACACAGAAAGACATACATAAACACACACCCTCACTGAGACATCCACAGAAAACACACATCCTCACAGAGACATCCACAGAAAACACAGACATACATACATACACACACACACCCTCAGAGACATCCACAGAAAACACAGACATACACACCCACCCTCACAGAGGCATCCAGAGAAAATACACAAAGGCAAACATACACACACCTTTGCAGAGACACCCATAAAAAAAGCTCAAAGACATATGCCCACACCCTCACAGACATCCACAGAAAATGCACAAAGACATACACACCCACCCTCACAGACATCCACAGAAAATGTACACAGGCATATACACACACCCTCACAGAGAGACCCACAGAAAAAAAATACATACACACTCATAGAGACACAAACCAAAGCACAAAGACATAAACACAGACACCCACAGAAACACTCACAGGAGGAAACATTTATGCACCTTGCATCCCCTAAATCAACAGTGTGTGACATGCATGATAAAAAAAAATCGCAGAAATTAAGAGATCACTTTTTAAAGAATCATATTTGTAAATGTGCAAACAAAAATAATTCTGTGAATTCAAAATTGTACATTAATGATCTGGTTAGATGGCTAGATGAAGAAAAGTACTTTTAAAAGGTTGACATATGTTTGTTTGTTTTTTCCCCATTTTCCCCAACCAAGAGCACCACTTCAAATATAGTGTACAAATGTTCCCATCTGTCAGCTGTACTTATGGATTTTGAAAATGCTGTACTCTATATGGTCTTGGTGGAACCATAAGCTGTGGTACTCATACCATTAGATCTGGTTAAATGCAGGATTTAGGCTTGTTGGTTTGTATTTCAAAATTAAGTCAGCTGTAGTGTAAACTCAACAGTTTTAAGTTAACCTGTCTCATTTCAAACACTGAGCAATCTTAGTCTGAGTGTATAACATTTTATGCAGATGTAAAAATGCCTCCTTGCAAATGCATATCTGCCAAAAGGGCACCTACCATTTGTGTATTGAGGAGGAAACATTTCTACATGGTTTTAAATATAGAATTTCTACAGCATTATCAAATAATCATAAATACACTGCTGCTAAAAAAAAATGTTTTTATGGACCCCTGGCCCCACCATACAACTACTACCACACTGAAGTTGCAATCCGAAATTGCACAAAGAAATAAAAAACATTGGATAAGTAAGTCCTACCTCCTCTGCAAATGAAAGTGATCAGCCGTCTGACTCAGGAACACACTATACAAAGTGCCAAGTCTGTCTCACACTGTGCATAGTGGTTTAGTGCACACTCAGAAATCCTCTCAAATGCTAATACTTTACTCCTTGTAATAACAATTCCCATGCTCAATTAGCACTCTGCTGTAGTACCCACTGGTGGCTGCCAAAATGTAAAAAAAAAAAAAAAAAAAAATTTTTTTTTTTTTTTTTAGTTCTTGCCTCATGGGGCCCCCCCTGGCCCATTGGGCCCCTGACAGGAGTCACCCCTGTCACCCCCTGATGGCGGCCCTGTTCAGCATTGCACAAGCAGTTCTAGTGTACTACTTGTGCAATGCCGCCCCCTGCAGATGTGCGGCCACTAGCATGGGGTGTCAATCAACCCGATCGTTTTCGTTCGGGTTGATTGTTGTACACCGCTCAGAAGTGACAGATCCAGTTAAGGAGCAGAGGTCTTAAGACCGCTGCTTCTTAACTGCTGTTTCCGGTGAGCCTAAAGGCTCGGGCGGAAACAGAGAAATTAGGGGCAATACGAGCCTTAGTAAATCGTCCCCTATAGGTTGATTATAAGTGGAGCGTTAATGTTAACACGGTTGAGTCAGCTTACGCTCATATTACAAGTTGCAAGTAAATGGGACCACTCGAACGCAATCACATTTTACGCACAAACATTTTACTTGACATCAAAGCTTGCGTGAAGGGTTGGTGCTCACTATCCACCACCTACAGTATTAACCCCTAAACACATTCCCCCATCGCAAACTACCCTGCTACACTATTAGCTAATCCGGCACATCATCATTGCAAACTTTTACACTACACTATTAACCCCTCATCAGCCACATTCCCCATTGCAAACTACCCTGCTACACCATTAACCCCTAAACCACCACATCCCCCATTGCAATAACCCCTACACTACTAAACCCCTTAAACCAACATTACCCCTACTGCAATAACCCCCTACGCCAGGGCTCAAAATTTCAAGCCCTATGCTACTAGCCAGCATCAAATGTTACTTGCCATTTCTGATCTCACCCACTACCTCTTCCACACCACACCCACTAACCCCCTCATTGTTTGCATATGTTTAACCAATGGGAAACACCTTATTGTGCAGTAATTTTTTAATATTGTTTTTGTTTTATACCATAAATTAAATAATGCTACATACAGTAATACATTAACAAAAATAAGTGCATAGCAGTTAGCAACATCAAGTAGGATTCTAGGGAAGTCAAGAGTGCAGAGTGTTGACATTAATGTTAGGTCATAGCAGACCTGGAAAAATTATTTTAGAACTATCAACACTCATCTATCTTTCTCCACTCCCTCCTCTTTCCAATCCCTCTTTTTACCTCCTCCCTTCTCTCTCAGGCCATATTTTCTCTTTACACTTTTTCTCTGCACTATCCCGACGCATGTAAAATTCAATTGCGCTCGATCGAACCCATTTACTTTCAACTCGTAATAGGTGCGCTACTTCCGACATGCGCAAACACCCGCGATAAACCCCGTATTGCTCCTATGTAACAGTTAGCACTCCACTTGTAATCTGGCCCAATATATATGCAATGTGACATGGATCTTTAGAAGCACTGTCATTGGATTAAGAGTAAACACAAGCAGACAAAAAACAGTCTTGGGTTACTTTCGGCTAGATTTAGAGTTTTGTCGGTAACGACCTGCGTAGCTAGCGCATGCTTTTTTCCCCCGCACCTTTTAAATACCGCTGGTATTTAGAGTTCACAGAATGGCTGCGTTTTCAGTGCGTTAGGCTCCAAAAAAGGAGCGTAGAGCATAATTTACCGCCACTGCAACTCTCGATACCAGCGGTTGCTTACGGACGCGACCAGCTTCAAAAACGTGCTCGTGCACGATTCTCCCATAGGAAACAATGGGGCAGTTTGAGCTGAAAAAAAACCTAACACCTGCAAAAAAGCAGCGTTAAGCTCCTAACGCAGCCCCATTGTTTCCTATGGGGAAACACTTCCTAAGTCTGCACCTAACACCCTAACATGTACCCCGAGTCTAAACACCCCTAATCTAACACTTATTAACCCCTAATCTGCCGACCCCACTATCACTTACCCCTGCACATTATTATTAACCCCTAATCTGCTGCTCCGTACACTGCCGCAACCTACATTATAGCTATGTACCCCTAATCTGCTGCCCCTAACACCGCCGACCCCTATATTATATTTATTAACCCCTAATCTGCCCCCCACAACGTCGCCGCCAGCTACCTACAATTATTAACCCCTAATCTGCCGACCGGACCTCACCGCTACTATAATAAAGTTATTAAGCCCTAATCCGCCTCACTCCCGCCTCAATAACCCTATAATAAATAGTATTAACCCCTAATCTGCCCTCCCTAACATCGCTGACACCTAACTTCAAGTATTAACCCCTAATCTGCCGACCGGACCTCGCCGCTACTCTAATAAATGTATTAACCCCTAAAGCTAAGTCTAACCATAACCCTAACACCCCCCTAAGTTAAATATAATTTTATTCTAACTAAATAAATTAACTCTTATTAAATAAATTATTCCTATTTAAAGCTAAATACTTACCTGTAAAATAAACCATAATATAGCTACAATATAAATAATAATTATATTGTAGCTATTTTAGGATTTATATTTATTTTACAGGCAACTTTGTATTTATTTTAACCAGGTACAATAGCTATTAAATAGTTAATAACTATTTAATAGTTACCTACTTAAAATAATTACAAAATTACCTGTAAAATAAATCCTAACCTAAGTTACAATTAAACCTAACACTACACTAGCAATAAATTAATTAAATAAAATACCTACAATTATCTACAATTAAACCTAACACCACACTATCAATAAATTAATTAAATAAAATACCTACAATTAAATACAATTAAATAAACTAACTAAAGTACAAAAAATAAAAAAGAACAAAGTTACAAAAAATAAAAAAATATTTACTAACATTAGAAAAATATTACAACAATTTTAAACTAATTACACCTACTCTAAGCCCCCTAATAAAATAACAAAGCCCCCCAAAATAAAAAAAAATGCCCTACCCTATTCTAAAATTAAAATAGAAAAGCTCTTTTACCTTACCAGCCCTTAAAAGGGCCATTTGCGGGGCATGCCCCAAAGAATTCAGCTCTTTTGCCTGGAAAAAAAACATACAATACCCCCCCCCAACATTACAACCCACCACCCACATACCCCTAATCTAACCCAAACCCCCCTTAAATAAACCTAACACTAAGCCCCTGAAGATCTTCCTACCTTATCTTCACCTCGCCGGGTATCAGCGATCTGTCCAGGCTCCGATGTCTTGATCCAAGCCCAAGTGGGGGGCTGAAGACATCCATCCTCCGGGTGAAGTCTTGATCCAAGCGGGCAGAAGAGGACATCCGGACCGGCAAACATCTTCATCCAGGAGGCATCTTCTATGTTCTTCCGATGACGACCGGCTCCATCTTGAAGACCTCCAGCGCAGATCCATCCTCTTCTTCCGACGACTAGACGATGAATGAAGGTTCCTTTAAGGGACGTCATCCAATATGGCGTCCCTCGAATTCTGATTGGCTGATAGGAATCGGAATTATTCTATTGGCTGTTCCGATCAGATTGAACTTGATTCTGATTGGCTGATTCCATCAGCCAATCAGAATTTTCCTACCTTAATTCCGATTGGCTGATAGAATCCTATCCGCCAATCGGAATTCGAGGGACGCCATCTTGGATGATGTCCCTTAAAGGAACCTTCATTCGTCGTCTAGTCGTCGGAAGAAGAGGATGGATCCGCGCTGGAGGTCTTCAAGATGGAGCCGGTCGTTATCGGATGGAAGAACATAGAAGATGCCTCCTGGATGAAGATGTTTGCCGAACCGGATGTCCTCTTCTGCCCGCTTGGATCAAGACTTCAGCCGGAGGATGGATGTCTTCAGCCCCCCGCTTGGGCTTGGATCAAGACATCGGAGCCTGGACGGATCGCTGATACCCGGCGAGGTGAAGATAAGGTAGGAAGATCTTCAGGGGCTTAGTGTTAGGTTTATTTAAGGGGTTTTGGGTTAGATTAGGGGTATGTGGGTGGTGGGTTGTAATGTTGGGGGGGGTATTGTATGTTTTTTTTCCAGGCAAAAGAGCTGAATTCTTTGGGGCATGCCCCGCAAATGGCCCTTTTAAGGGCTGGTAAGGTAAAAGAGCTTTTCTATTTTAATTTTAGAATAGGGTAGGGCATTTTTTTATTTTGGGGGCTTTGTTATTTTATTAGGGGGCTTAGAGTAGGTGTAATTAGTTTAAAATTGTTGTAATATTTTTCTAATGTTTGTAAATATTTTTTTATTTTTTTGTAACTTAGTTCTTTTTTATTTTTTGTACTTTAGTTAGTTTATTTAATTGTATTTAATTGTAGGTATTTTATTTAATTAATTTATTGCTAGTGTAGTGTTAGGTTTAATTGTAACTTAGGTTAGGATTTATTTTACAGGTAATTTTGTAATTATTTTAACTAGGTAACTATTAAATAGTTATTAACTATTTAATAGCTATTGTACCTGGTTAAAATAATTACAAAGTTGCCTGTAAAATAAATATTAATCCTAAAATAGCTACAATATAATTATTATTTATATTGTAGCTATATTAGGGTTTATTTTACAGGTAAGTATATAGCTTTAAATAGGAATAATTTATTTAATAAGAGTTCATTTATTTCGTTAGATTTAAATTATATTTAACTTAGGGGGGTGTTAGGGTTATGGTTAGACTTAGCTTTAGGGGTTAATACATTTATTATAGTAGCGGTGAGGTCCGGTCGGCAGATTAGGGGTTAATACTTGAAGTTAGGTGTCGGTGAGGTTAGGGAGGGCAGATTAGGGGTTAATACTATTTATTATAGGGTTATTGAGGCGGGAGTGAGGTGGATTAGGGGTTAATAACTTTATTATAGTAGCGGCGAGGTCCGGTCAGCAGATTAGGGGTTAATAAGTGTAGGTAGGTGTCAGCGACGTTGAGGGGGGCAGATTAGGGGTTAATAAATATAATATAGGGGTCGGCGGTGTTAGGGGCAGCAGATTAGGGGTACATAAGTATAACGTAGCTGGCGGCGGTGTGCGGTCGGCAGATTAGGGGTTAAAAAAATTTAATCGAGTGGCGGCGATGTGGGGGGGGGGGGCCTCGGTTTAGGGGTACATAGGTAGTTTATGGGTGTTAGTGTACTTTAGAGCACAGTAGTTAAGAGCTTTATGAACCGGCGTTAGCCCAAAAAGCTCTTAACTCCTGTTTTTTTTCTGCGGCTGGAGTTTTGACGTTAGATTTCTAACGCTCACTTCAGCCAAGACTCTAAATACCGGCGTTAGAAAGATCCCATTGAAAAGATAGGATACGCAAATGGCGTAGGGGGATCTGCGGTATGGAAAAGTTGCGGCTGCAAAGTGAGCGTTAGACCCTTTAATGACTGACTCCAAATACCAGCGGGCGGTAAAAACCAGCGTTAGGAGCCTCTAACGCTGGTTTTGACGGCTAACGCCAAACTCTAAATCTAGCCGTTTGTTAATACCTCATCTTTTATTACATTTTGATGAACAAATTGTATTGTGTACAAGAACGGACAGAAAGCTCTCAACATTGGAAGCAGCTGCGGGTATGATATCATCACACGTGACTCAGTCAGCTTGGTCACTGCAATCTCCCAGCCTGTGTCTACCAGTACAACAGACTGCTGATCTATGTGTGAGTATGTCTGTTGTCATATTTAACAGATCCTGATGTGGACTGTACATCTGATCTACACTAGAAGTCGCCTTCTGCTTTTTTCTTTTAAACACAAGCAGAGGACAAGTTCAGTTTAGTTTATGGGCATTTATTTTCTTCCACACATAATAGCAGCAGCATAAAACAGTTTCCAATAGCAGATAGTATTTGCTCTATGAGCACTAATTAGACACCTGCAATTCCTCTCTAAAAAATAGACAATCCTCTAGTGCAAACAGCCACATAGCCTTCCTGTCCTTCTGATTGGGTGAATCTCCCTGGCACAAAATGGTTTTCCTATTGCAATGCTCTAGTAATTCTAGTACCAGGTGAAGTAAGTGGTGCACATTTATAGATAAGTAACATTTTGTATTTTTGACAAGCTGTAATATGCACTTTGGGATAATGTGCACAACAAGTGGGAGATTAATATTTTTGCAGTTGCGGTTTATTATTACTGAGGTATTTTATATTTGTTAAACTACATCACAAACTGCAAAATGTTGTAAAGATGCTGCTTTCTATTGTGCAAGCTAAACCAAAGTGAGAATACTTTGAAGAATGCTGCAGGCGCAGTGAAGGAAAAACAATATTGCTGCTACTTCAAGAAAAGATACCAGGAAAATGATGCAAGTTTCATAATAAACACACACTTTTTTTTGTTTCTATTATATTTTGTTATTTTTAATGTTTCATTAACTATACCTAATGAAACAGAGTTGTGGTACATCACAATACGTTATTAACCATGCACATGTGATTTAACCCCTTAACGACCGAGGACGTGCAGGGTACGTCCTCTAAAAAAATACCCTTAATGACCAAGGACGTACCCTGCACGTCCTCAGTCTGGAAAGCAGCTAGAAGCGATCCTGCTCGCTTCCAGCTGCTTTCCGGTTATTGCAGTGATGCCTCGATATCGAGGCATCCTGCAATAACCTTTTTAAGCCATCCGGTGCAGAGAGCCACTCTGTGGCCCTCTCTGCACCGGAGATTGTTGGCTTACCGCGTTGGTGGGTGGGAGGCTGGTGGGAGGCGGGTGGTGGCCATCGATGGCCTTGGTGACGTGCAGGGGGGGCGGGATCGTGGGCGTTAATGATCGGGGGCGCGCACTGACACGCGTGCACGGAAGGGCGGGGGCGGGCGCGTGCACGTGCACGGGGAGGGAGCGGGTGGGAACCGCTACACTACAGAAAAAAGTTAAACAAAAAAATGCAAAAAAAAGGGAATAAAAGTTTTTTTTATAAATCAATTAAGGTGTTGGGGTTTGTCTGTGGGGGGGGGGGGGGGAAGCTACACTACAGAATTTCTATTTTTTTTAAAAAAAAAATGTTTTTTTCTTGAAACTGGGTACTGGCAGACAGCTGCCAGTAC
The DNA here is from genome assembly GCF_027579735.1 of Bombina bombina. Taxonomy (NCBI): domain Eukaryota; kingdom Metazoa; phylum Chordata; class Amphibia; order Anura; family Bombinatoridae; genus Bombina; species Bombina bombina. The sequence goes on from NC_069504.1 coordinate 820,029,541, forward strand.
CCAAGATGGCCCCCCAATAATGCAGAGGGGTAGGGTAAGAGAGCTGTTTTGGGGGTGGATCAGGGAGGTTGGGGGCTAAGGGGGGATTCTACAAAGCAGCATATGTAAATATGCTATAAAAAAAAAAAGAACAAATTAAAAAAACCTTTTATTTTAGTACTGGCAGACTTTCTGCCAGTACTTAAGATGGCGGGGACAATTGTGGGGTGGGGGAGGGAAGGGAGCTGTTTGGGAGGGATCAGGGGGTGGGATGTGTCAGGTGGGAGGCTGATCTCTACACTAAAGCTAAAATTAACCCTGCAAGCTCCCTACAAACTACCTAATTAACCCCTTCACTGCTAGCCATAATATACGTGTGATGCGCAGCAGCATTTAGCGGCCTTCTAATTACCAAAAAGCAACGCCGAAGTCATATATGTCTGCTATTTCTGAACAAAGGGGATCCCAAAGAAGCATTTACAACCATTTGTGCCATAATTGCACAAGCTGTTTGTAAATAATTTCAGTGAGAAACCTAAAATTGTGAAAAATTTAACGTTTTTTTAAATTTGATCGCATATGGTGGTGAAATGGTGGCATGAAATATACCAAAATGGGCCTAGATCAATACTTGGGGTTGTCTACTACACTACACTAAAGCTAAAATTTACCATACAAGCTCCCTACATGCTCCCTAATTAACCCCTTCACTGCTGGGCATAAAACACGTGTGGTGCGCAGTGGCATTTAGCAGCCTTCTAATTACCAAAAAGCAACGCCAAAGCCATATATGTCTGCTATTTATGAACAAAGGGGATCCCAGAGAAGAATTTACAACCATTTATGCTATAATTGCACAAGCTGTTTGTAAATGATTTCAGTGAGAAACCTAAAGTTTGTGAAAAAATTTGTGAAAAAGTGAACGATTTTTTTTATTTGATCGCATTTGGCGGTGAAATGGTGGCATGAAATATACCAAAATGGGCCTAGATCAATACTTTGGGATGTCTTCTAAAAAAAAATATGTACATGTCAATGGATATTCAGGGATTCCTGAAAGATATCAGTGTCCCAATGTAACTAGCACTCATTTTGAAAAAAAGATGTTTTTAAATAGCAAAGTGCTACTTGTATTTATGGACCTATAACTTGCAAAAAAAAGCAAAGAACATGTAAACATTGGGTATTTCTAAACTCAGAACAAAATTTAGAAACTATTTAGCATGGGATTTTTTTGGTGGTTGTAGATGTGTAACAGATTTTGGGGGTCAAAGTTAGAAAAAGTGTGTTTTTTTCCATTTTTTCCTCATATTTTATAAAAAAAAATTAGAGTAAATTATAAGATATGATAAAAATAATGGTATCTTTAGAAAGTCCATTTAATGGCGAGAAAAACGGTATATAATATGTGTGGGTACAGTAAATGAGTAAGAGGAAAAGTACAGCTAAACACAAACACCGCAAAAATGTAAAAATAGCCTTGGTCCCAAATGGACAGAAAATGGAAAAGTGCTGCGGTCATTAAGGGGTTAAAAGGACACTAAACCCAATATTTCTTTTTCATGATTCAGATAGAGTATGCAATTTTAAGCGACTCTCTAATTTACTCCTATTATCAATTTTTCTTCGTTCTCTTGCTATCTTTTTTTAAATAAAGCAGGAATGTAAAGCTTAGGAGCCGACCAATTTTGGTTCAGAACCCTGGATAGCACTTGCTGATTGGTGGCTATATTTAGCCACCAATAAGTAAGCATAACCCAGGTTCTGAATAAAAAATGGGCTGGCTCCTAAGCTTTACATTCTTGCTTTAGTAAATAAAGATAGCAAGAGAACAAAGAAAAATTGATAATAGGAGTAAATTAGAAAGTTGCTTAAAATTGCATGCTCTATCTGAATCACGAAATATTTTTTTTTGGGTTTAGTATCCCTTTAACTATGCTTTTAACTATGGATTTAAATGTTTAATTAACTCTGGCCTAGATTTGGAGTTTGGCGTTAGCCGTGAAAACCAGCGTTAGAGGCTCCTAACGCTGGTTTTAGGCTACCTCCGGTATTTGGAGTCACTCAAAATAGGGTCTAACGCTCACTTTTCAGCCGCGACTTTTCCATACCGCAGATCCCCTTACGTAAATTGCGTATCCTATCTTTTCAATGGGATTTTTCTAACTCCGGTATTTAGAGTCGTGTCTGAAGTGAGCGTTAGACATCTAACGACAAAACTCCAGCCGCAGGAAAAAAGTCAGTAGTTAAGAGCTTTCTGGGCTAACGCCGGTTTATAAAGCTCTTGACTACTGTACTCTAAAGTACACTAACACCCATAAACTACCTATGTACCACTACCTATGTACCCCTAAACCGAGGTCCCCCGACATCGCCGACACTCTATTAAATTTTTTAACCCCTAATCTGCCGACCGCCACCTACGTTATACTTATGTACCCCTAATCTGCTGCCCCTAACACCGCCGACCCCTATATTATATTTATTAACCCCTAATCTGCCCCCCACAACGTCGCCGCCAGCTACCTACACTTATTAACCCCTAATCTGACGACCGCAAAGCGCCGCCACCTACGTTATCCTTATGTACCCCTAATCTGCTGCCCCTAACAACGCCGACCCCTATATTATATTTATTAACCCCTAATCTGCCCCCCTCAACGTCGCCTCCACCTGCCTACACTTATTAACCCCTAACCTGCCGAGCGGACCGCACCGCTACTATAATAAAGTTATTAACCCCTAATCCGCCTCACTAACCCTATAATAAATAGTATTAACCCCTAATCTGCCCTCCCTAACATCGCCGACACCTAACTTCAATTATTAACCCCTAATCTGCCGACTGGAGCTCACCGCTATTCTAATAAATGTATTAACCCCTTAAGCTAAGTCTAACCCTAAAACTAACACCCCCCTAAATTAAATATAATTTACATCTAACGAAATTAATTATCTCTTATTAAATAAATTATTCCTATTTAAAGCTAAATATTTACCTGTAAAATAAATCCTAATATAGCTACAATATAAATTATAATTATATTATAGCTATTTTAGGATTAATATTTATTTTACAGGCAACTTTGTAATTATTTTAACCATGTACAATAGCTATTAAATAGTTAAGAACTATTTAATAGCTAAAATAGTTAAAATAATTACAAATTTACCTGTAAAATAAATCCTAACCTAAGTTACAATTAAACCTAACACTACACTATCAATAAATAAATTAAATACAATTCCTACAAATAACTACAATGAAATAAACTAACTAAAGTACAAAAAATAAAAAAGAACTAAGTTACAAAAAATAAAAAAATATTTACAAACATAAGAAAAATATTACAATTTTAAACTAATTACACCTACTCTAAGCCCCCTAATAAAATAACAAAGACCCCCAAAATAAAAAATGCCCTACCCTATTCTAAATTACTAAAGTTCAAAGCTCTTTTACCTTACCAGCCCTGAACAGGGCCCTTTGCGGGGCATACCCCAAAGAATTCAGCTCTTTTGCCTGTAAAAAAAAAACATACAATACCCCCCCCCAACATTACAACCCACCACCCACATACCCCTAATCTAACCCAAACCCCCCTTAAATAAACCTAACACTAAGCCCCTGAAGATCATCCTACCTTGTCTTCACCTCACCAGGTATCACCGATCCGTCCTGGCTCCAAAATCTTCATCCAACCCAAGCGGGCGCTGGCGATCCATCATCCGGTGGCTGAAGAGGTCCAGAAGAGGCTCCAAAGTCTTCATCCTATCCGGGAAGAAGAGGCGATCCGGACCGGCAACCATCTTGATCCAAGCGGCATCTTCTATCTTCATCCGATGACGACCGGCTCCATCCTGAAGACCTCCACCGCGGACCCATCTTCTTCCGGCGACGTCCAACTGAAGAATGATCCAATCAGCCAATCAGATTGAGCTCGCATTCTATTGGCTGATCGGAACAGCCAATAGAATGCGAGCTCAATCTGATTGGCTGATTGGATCAGCCAATCGGATTGAACTTGATTCTGATTGGCTGATTCCATCAGCCAATCAGAATATTCCTACCTTAATTCCGATTGGCTGATAGAATCCTATCAGCCAATCGGAATTCGAGGGATGCCATCTTGGATGACGTCATTTAAAGGAACCGTCATTCGTCGTTCAGTCGTCGGCCAGGATGGATGTTCCGCGTCGGAGGTCTTCAGGATCCTGCCGCTCCGCTCCGGATGGATGACCATAGAAGATCCCGCTTGGATGAAGACTTCAATCTTGGATGAAGACTTCAGCCGGATCATGGACCTCTTCAGCCCCCCGCTTGGGCTTGGATCAGGACATCGGAGGAGCTCTTCTGGATCGATCGGTGAACCTGGTATGGTGAAGATAAGGTAGGAAGATCTTCAGGGGCTTAGTGTTAGGTTTATTTAAGGGGGGTTTGGGTTAGATTAGGGGTATGTGGGTGGTGGGTTGTAATGTTGGGGGGGTATTGTATGGTTTTTTTTACAGGAAAAAGAGCTGAACTTCTTGGGGCATGCCCCGCAAAGGGCCCTGTTCAGGGCTGGTAAGGTAAAAGAGCTTTGAACTTTAGTAATTTAGAATAGGGTAGGGCATTTTTTTATTTTGGGGGGCTTTGTTATTTTATTAGGGGGCTTAGAGTAGGTGTAATTAGTTTAAAATTGTTGTAATATTTTTCTTATTTTTGTAAATATTTTTTTATTTTTTGTAACTTAGTTCTTTTTTATTTTTTGTACTTTAGATAGTTTATTTCATTGTAGTTATTTGTAGGTATTGTATTTAATTTATTTATTGATAGTGTAGTGTTAGGTTTAATTGTAGATAATTAGAGGTATTTTATTTAATTAATTTATTGCTAGTGTAGTGTTAGGTTTAATTGTAACTTAGGTTAGGATTTATTTTACAGGTAATTTTGTAATTATTTTAACTATTTTAGCTATTAAATAGTTCTTAACTATTTAATAGCTATTGTACCTGGTTAAAATAAATACAAAGTTACCTGTAAAATAAATATTAATCCTAAAATAGCTATAATATAATTATAATTTATATTGTAGCTATATTAGGATTTATTTTACAGGTAAGTATTTAGCTTTAAATAGGAATAATTTATTTAATAAGAGTTAATTAATTTCGTTAGATTAAAATTATATTTAATTTAGGGGGGTGTTAGTGTTAGGGTTAGACTTAGCTTTAGGGGTTAATACATTTATTAGAATAGCGGTGAGCTCCAGTCGGCAGATTAGGGGTTAATAATTGAAGTTAGGTGTTGGCGATGTTAGGGAGGGCAGATTAGGGGTTAATACTATTTATTATAGGGTTAGTGAGGCGGATTAGGGGTTAATAACTTTATTATAGTAGCGCTCAGGTACGGTCGGCAGATTAGGGGTTAATAAGTGTAGGCAGGTGGAGGCGACGTTGTGGGGGGCAGATTAGGGGTTAATAAATATAATATAGGTGTCGGCGATGTTAGGGCAGCAGATTAGGGGTACATAGGGATAATGTAAGTAGCGGCGGTTTACGGAGCGGCAGATTAGGGGTTAATAATAATATGCAGGGGTCAGCGATAGCGGGGGCGGCAGATTAGGGGTTAATAAGTGTAAGGTTAGGGGTGTTTAGACTCGGGGTACATGTTAGAGTGTTAGGTGCAGACGTAGGAAGTGTTTCCGCATAGCAAACAATGGGGCTGCGTTAGGAGCTGAACGCGGCTTTTTTGCAGGTGTTAGGTTTTTTTTCAGCTCAAACAGCCCCATTGTTTTCTATGGGGGAATCGTGCACGAGCACGTTTTTGAGGCTGGCCGCTTGCGTAAGCAACTCTGGTATCGAGAGTTGAAGCTGCGTTAAAAATGCTCTACGCTCCTTTTTTGGAGCCTAACGCAGCCTTTATGTGGACTCTCAATACCAGAGTTATTTTTATGGTGCGGCCAGAAAAAAGCCGGCGTTAGCTACGCGGGTCGTTACCGACAAAACTCCAAATCTAGGCCTATGATAATTAAGCAGATTTGTAGCACACCAAATTTTTAAGGTCAATTTATACATTCAGACTCACATTCCTTTCTTTTAAAGACAATCAAAACATATCAGACAGCACTATATAACTATTACTATAATATCTTTCCTCTCACTTGTGGAGCATAGGACAGTCAGTTCACATCAAAAACTATCACCCAGCACTGCTATAATAATGACAGTTTGTAAATATTGTAAACCAGTTTTATCCAATTAACTATACATAAGCCATATGGCAGCAGCGTATACCCCAAAATACCCTAATTATCCAGTCACACTACAATTACAAGGTTATACATTCATCCTCCTTGGGTGTTTGCAAAAGAAGACTTCAGAAAGTAATGATGTGATTAAAAAAAAAATACCAGATTGCAAAAATATTTATAGACTGCTATAATTTAGTTCAAGAAGATGAAAAATCTTTACAATGATTAAAGAATGGATAATTTCATGACATGTTCAAATCATGTCTATTTATTAATATAAAACATTAATAATTCCAAGACTGATAAAACAAGTCCAAAAATATATACTCTTCCCCATATAAGCCATAATCTGGTTCCGCATCTAATTGTCATTGACACTGTGGCTATTAAGGTAAACAGGAGGCATAATAAAGTAAAATATAACTCCATATAAAAACATGGTGCCGGAACAACTCATCTTCCATGAAGGGGAAAAAAAGGGCTATCAGACTATTTTCGTGGCCTTAAACTAGTGTTTTCTAAAAAATCTGGATGTAGAACGGCAACAAATGATAATCTTCCTACCTTTTGTGGGGCTATTCTGACTTTGAGTGACTTAAAGGGACAGTTTAATTAAAATTAAACTTTCATGATTCAGATTTGGCATGCAATTTTAAACAACTTTCTAATTCACTTTTTTAATCAAATTTGCTTTGTTCTCTTGAAATTCTTTGTTTAAAGCTAAACCAAAGTAGGCTCATATGCTAATTTCTAAGCCCTTGAAGGCAGCCTCTTATCCCAAAGCATTTGACAGGTTTCCACAGCTAGATGGTGTTAGTTCATGTGTGCAATATAAATAACCTTGTGCTCACGCCCGTGGAGTTACTTATGAGAGGGCACTGATTTGCTAAAATACAAGTTATAAACAGCCCTGAGATAAGGAGACAATCTGTAGAGGCTGAAATACAAGGTACTCACAGAGGTATAAAGAATATTAATATAACCCTGTTGGTTATGCAAAATTGGGGAATGGGTAATAAATGAATTAACTATCTTTTTAAACAATAACAATTCTGGAGTAGACTGTCCCTTTAAAACTGAAGAACAAATAAACCAAGATTCCACTAACTTGTAAAAGTCAGGCATTTATTTATTTATTTTTAAATAGTGAAATCAGTTTGGGTTTAGAGAATAGATCATTTTTCTGCTAATGAGGATAGGCAGGAATTATAATCTTTATACAATTAGTAATATTCTCTCCTCTGAGCATCTGTCTTTGATGTGCATTATCTAAATTATGCATTGCTTGTTCAGGTTCTTGTTTTATTTAAAGGGACACTGAACCCAAAATTTTTCTTTCGTGATTCAGATAGAGCATGCAAGTTTAAGCCACTTTCTAATTTACTCCTATTATCAATGTTTCTTCTTTCTCTTGCTATCTTTATATGAAAAAGAAGGCATCTAAGCTTTTTTCTTGGTTCAGGACTCTGGACAGCAGTTTTTGATTGGTGGATGAATTTATCCACCAATCAACAAGGACAACCTCGGTTGTTCACCAAAAACTTACATTCTTGCATTTCAAATAAAGATACCAAGAGAATAAAGAACATTTGATAATAGGAGTAAATTAGAACTTTGCTTAAAATGTCATGCTCTATCTGAATCACAAAAGAAAAAATTTGGGTACAGTGTCCCTTTAAGCTTTTTTAAATATCTCATTTAGGTAAATAAGAGGTAAAATTCTGCATTGTTTTTCTGCAATGTTTTTCAGGTTTTGCCGAATGAATGGGCAGACATCTAAAGAGAATGACCTCATTCTACCTAGGTTTAATGCAAACTGTTCTTTGTTCTTTTTTTATTCACAAATCACTTTTTTTTCAGCTACTTCATCTCCAGTGCTATCTTCTCCTCTATAAATAATTGACAGTCTCTTTTGTTTTGTGGTTTATTCTATCATTCATTATTTAGGGAGGAAATGATAATTACAAAGATTCGGCCACCTAGATGTTCCCTCTATTAAAGCACAAGCAAACAGCTGGGGAGTGTATCCTTAAAAACCCATGTTAAATGGAGCGTCAAACAAGTGACAAGAGCTACGGTATGAAAAGTACTGGGCAGGAAAGACGTAAAAAAGAATCTAGAATGATTGACAAATACAATAAACAATATAAGATGGATGCTAAACAATATGACATACAGAGACCATATTACAGATAAAATGCTTCATGGAATAAAATATGAACAGCATGTAACAGGGTGACTATATCAGAGGGTAACATTGTAAATACAGAAAATAATAGCATATAAGTAGCATGTAACAGGTGAGTGTTGTCAGAATAGAATATAAGTAGCATGTAACAGGTGAGTGTTGTCAGAATAGAATATAAGTAGCATGTAACAGGTGAGTGTTGTCAGAATAGAATATAAGTAGCATGTAACAGTTGAGTGTTGTCAGAATAGAATATAAGTAGCATGTAACAGGTGAGTGTTGTCAGAATAGAATATAAGTAGCATGTAACAGGTGAGTGTTGTCAGAATAGAATATAAGTAGCATGTAACAGGTGAGTGTTGTCAGAATAGAATATAAGTAGCATGTAACAGTTGAGTGTTGTCAGAATAGAATATAAGTAGCATGTAACAGGTGAGTGTTGTCAGAATAGAATATAAGTAGCATGTAACAGGTGAGTGTTGTCAGAATAGAATATAAGTAGCATGTAACAGGTGAGTGTTGTCAGAATAGAATATAAGTAGCATGTAACAGGTGAGTGTTGTCAGAATAGAATATAAGTAGCATGTAACAGGTGAGTGTTGTCAGAATAGAATATAAGTAGCATGTAACAGGTGAGTGTTGTCAGAATAGAATATAAGCAGCATGTAACAGGGTGAATGTTGACAGAATAGAATATAAGCAGCATGTAACATGTGAGTGTTGTCAGAAAAGAATATAAGCAGCATGTAACAGAGTGAATGTTGACAGAATAGAATATAAGTAGCATGTAACAGGTGAGTGTTGTCAGAATAGAATAAAAGCAGCCTGTAACAGAGTGAATGTTGACAGAATAGAATATAAGCAGCATGTAACAGGGTGAATGTTGACAGAATAGAATATAAGCAGCATGTAACAGGTGAGTATTGTCAAAATAGAATATAAGTAGCATGTAACAGGTGAGTGTTGTCAGAATAGAATATAAGTAGCATGTAACAGGTGAGTGTTGTCAGAATAGAATATAAGTAGCATGTAACAGGTGAGTGTTGTCAGAATAGAATATAAGTAGCATGCAACAGGTGAGTGTTGTCAGAATAGAATATAAGTAGCATGTAACAGGTGAGTGTTGTCAGAATAGAATATAAGTAGCATGTAACAGGTGAGTGTTGTCAGAATAGAATATAAGTAGCATGTAACAGGTGATTGTTGTCAGAATAGAATATAAGTAGCATGTAACAGGTGAGTGTTGTCAGAATAGAATATAAGTAGCATGTAACAGGTGAGTGTTGTCAGAATAGAATATAAGCAGCATGTAACAGGGTGAATGTTGACAGAATAGAATATAAGCAGCATGTAACAGGTGAGTGTTGTCAGAATAGAATATAAGCAGCATGTAACAGAGTGAATGTTGACAGAATAGAATATAAGTAGCATGTAACAGGTGAGTGTTGTCAGAATAGAATATAAGCAGCCTGTAACAGAGTGAATGTTGACAGAATAGAATATAAGCAGCATGTAACAGAGTGAATGTTGACAGAATAGAATATAAGCAGCATGTAACAGAGTGAATGTTGATAGAATAGAATATAAGCAGCATGTAACAGGGTGAATGTTGACAGAATAGAATATAAGCAGCATGTAACAGGGTGAATGTTGACAGAATAGAATATAAGCAGCATGTAACAGGGTGAATGTTGACAGAATAGAATATAAGCAGCATGTAACAGGGTGAATGTTGACAGAATAGAATATAAGTAGCATGTAACAGGTGAGTGTTGTCAGAATAGAATATAAGTAGCATGTAACAGGTGAATGTTGACAGAATAGAATATAAGCAGCATGTAACAGAGTGAATGTTGATAGAATAGAATATAAGCAGCATGTAACAGGGTGAATGTTGACAGAATAGAATATAAGCAGCATGTAACAGGGTGAATGTTGACAGAATAGAATATAAGCAGCATGTAACAGGGTGAATGTTGACAGAATAGAATATAAGCAGCATATAACAGGGTGAATGTTGACAGAATAGAATATAAGCAGCATGTAACAGGGTGAATGTTGACAGAATAGAATATAAGCAGCATGTAACAGGGTGAATGTTGACAGAATAGAATATAAGTAGCATGTAACAGGTGAGTGTTGTCAGAATAGAATATAAGCAGCATGTAACAGGTGAGTATTGCCAGAATAGAATACAAGCAGCATGTAACAGGAGAGTGTTGTCAGAATAGAATATAAGCAGCATGTAACAGGTGAGTATTGTCAGAATTGAATATAAGCAGCATGTATCAGAGTGAATGTTGCCAGACTAGAATATAAGCTGCATGTAACAGGTGAGTGTTGTCAGAATAGAATATAAACAGCATGTAACAGGGTGAGTGTTGTCAGAATAGAATATAAACAGCATGTAACAGGGTGAGTGTTGTCAGAATAGAATATAAGCAGCATGTAACAGGGTGAGTGTTGTCAGAATAGAATATAAGCAGCATGTAACAGAGTGAATGTTGCCAGAATAGAATATAAGCAGCATGTAACAAGGTGAATGTTGACAGAATAGAATATAAGCAGCATGTAACAGAGTGAATGTTGCCAGAATAGAATATAAGCAGCATGTAACAAGGTGAACGTTGACAGAATAGAATATAATCAGCATGTAACAGGTGAGTGTTGTCAGAATACAATAAAAACAGCATGTAACAGGTGAGTGTTGTCAGAATAGAATATAAGCAGCATGTAACAGGGTGAATGTTGACAGAATAGAATATAAGCAGCATGTAACAGGGTGAATTATGTGAGAATATGATATAAACAGCATGTAATAGGGTGAATGTTGTGAGGATATGATATAAGCAGCATGTAACACGGTGAATTATGTGAGAATATGATATAAGCAGCATGTAACAGTGAATTATGTTAGAATATGATATAAGCAAAATGTAATAGGGTGAATGATGTGAGAATATGATATAAGCAGCATGTAACAGGGTGAATGATGTGAAAATATAATATAAGCAGCATGTAACAGTGTGAATGATGTGAGAATATGATATAAGCAGCATGTAACGGGGTGAATTATGTGAGAATATGATTTAAGCAGCATGTAACGGGATGAATGATGCAAGACTATGATATAAGCAGCATGTAACAGTGTGAATGATGCGAGAATATGATATAAGCAACATGTAACAGTGTGAATGATGTGAGAATATGATATAAGCAGCATGTAACAGTGGGAATGATGTGAGAATATGATATAAGCAGCATGTAATAGGGGGAATTATGTGAGAATATGATATAAGTAGCATGTAACAGTGTGAATGATGTGAGAATATGATTTAAGCAGCATGTAACGGGATGAATGATGCAAGACTATGATATAAGCAGCATGTAACAGTGTGAATGATGCGAGAATATGATATAAGCAGCATGTAACAGTGTGAATGATGTGAGAATATGATATAAGCAGCATGTAACGGGGTGAATGATGTGAGAATATAAGCAGCATGTAACAGTGTGAATGATGTGAGAATATTATATAAGCAGCATGTAACGGGGTGAATGATGTGAGAATATGATATAAGCAGCATGTAATAGGGTGAATGATGTGAGAATATGATATAAGCAGCATGTAACAGTGTGAATGATGTGAGAATATAAACATCATGTAACAGGGTGAATGATGTGAGAATATGATATAAGCAGCATGTAACAGTGTGAATGATGTGAGAATATGATATAAGCAGCATGTAACGGGGTGAATGATGTGAGAATATAAGCATCATGTAACAGGGTGAATGATATGAGAATATGATATAAGCAGCATGTAACAGGGTGAATGATGTGAGAATATGATATAAGCAGCATGTAACAGTGTGAATGATGTGAGAATATGATATAAGCAGCATGTAACATGGTGAATGATGTGAGAATATGATATAAGCAGCATGTAACGGGGTGAATGATTTGAGAATATAAGCAGCATGTAATGGTGAATAATGTGAGAATATGATATAAGCAGCATGTAACAGGGTGAATGATGTGAGAATATGATATAAGCAGCATGTAACGGTGAATAATGTGAGAATATGATATAAGCAGCATGTAACAGGGTGAATGATGTGAGAAAGAATATGATATAAGCAGCATGTAACAGGGTGAATGATGTGAGAATATGATATAAGCAACATGTAACGGGGTGAATGATGTGAGAATATAAGCAGCATGTAATAGGGTGAATGATGTGAGAAAGAATATGATATAAGCAGAGAATATCATATAAGCTAACTTTCAGTAGTGCATTGTTGATCCTGAGTATACCTAGCTATGATTTTGCAGGAAAGCATACCAAGAGAAGGAAGCCAATAAGAAATTAGAAATTAACCAGAAAGCTCCATCTGAATCATAAAATACAAATTTTGTGTTTCATGTCCCTTATAGTCAGTGCTGCTTATAGTCAGTGTTATACATTGTTGCAAACACTGCTGCATTATTCTGCTTAACACTGACTATACAATTGTATACAACTTTCTGGTTCTTTTATATTACCTAATTGGCTTCCTTGTCTTGGCATCCTTTGCTGCAAAGTATAGCTAGGTAAACTCGGGATCAACAATGCACTACTGGTAGCTAGCTGTTTATTGGTGGCTGCACACATGCCTATTGTCATTGGATCACTCAATGTGTTTGGCTAGCTGCCAGTAGTGTGTTGCTGCTGCTTCAACAAAGCATACAAAGAGAATGAAGCAAATCTGATAATAAAAGCAAATTGGAAAGATGTTTAACCCTTTAAGGACTGGGCATTTCAGACAAAAACTTCCCTAAAAGACCAGAGCATTTTTGCCATCACTACATTAAAACAGAAATATAGCCTTTTTTGAACTATATATATATTTTTTTAGCAGACAACCTAAAGTATTGATCTGGGCCATTTTTGGTATATTTCATGCCACCATTTCACTGCCAAATGCGATCAAATAAAAAAAAAAAACGCTAACTTTTTTTAAATTTTAGGTTTCTCACAGAAATGATTTACAAACAGCTTGTGCAATGATGGCACAAATGGTTGTAAATGCTTCTCTGGGATCCCCTTTGTTCAGAAATAGCAGAAATATATGCTTTGGCATTGCTTTTTCGTAATTAGAATGCCACTAAATGCCGCTGCACACCATAAGCAGTGAAGGAGTTAATTAGGTAGCTTCTAGGGTTAATTTTACCTTTAGTGTGGAGATCAGCCTCCCACCTGACACATCCCACACCCTTATCCCTCCCTACCCCCCCCTCAAACAGCTCTATTCCCTCCCCCACATTACAATTGTCACCGTCATCTTAAGTACTGGAAGAAAGTCTTTTTTTTTTTTAATTTAAAATATATTTGCTGCAGTGTAGGTTCCCCCCTAACCCCCAACCTCCCTGATCCCCCCCCCCAAAAAAAAAGCTCTTTATCCTTCCCTCTCTACCTATTTGACACCATTTTAGATACAGGCAGCTGTCTGCCAGTACCCAGTTTGCTGCAAAATTGACCATTTAAAAAAAAAAAAAAAAAAAGTCCACTTTTTTTCTGTAGTGTAGCTGCCCCCCCTCAATACACCACCCCCTCCCACTCCCAGATCCCTTTCTGTTAACGGATCCCACATGGGATCCTCCTCCTTGCCCCTACTGCCTCCTCCCTCCTTTACCCTCAATGACACATTTTTTATTTTTTTTTATTTTGGGCTTCCCTGTAGCGTGGCCGAGCAGTCCCACCCACTCCCACCCTCCTCCCTCCGCCCACCTCCCTCATTACCCTCCCACCCACCAACGATCTGCACCACCGCTGTGCGATGCAGAGAGGGCCACAGACCACTGCTTTTTAACTCCTGTTTCTGGCGAGCCTGAAGGCTGGTCAGAAACAGCTCCATACAGAGATAAATGAATTACCCATCAGGCTCTTTTTTGATGCTTTTGCACATTTTTTTTTTAGATCTTTATTTAAAGCCAACAATGGGTACAAAATACAAAAAGTAAATTTAGCGCCACGCAGGGCAAAAGAAAATATACAAATGGACCATTTACAAGCTCAAACTCAATTCAATTAATAAATGTAAATATACCTTCTTGTATCCATATTGTTGGAATTTTATATTTTATATTTAAATTAACACATGAAAATATCACATAATCATATTGTTGATTTAATACAACAACCATTTCTAGCAAAGTATAGTATTCTTCTTATCAGCACATATCCATCCATTTTAAAATTATAGAATCACTGTGCTTAGAGGTTTATTTTAATCAAGACGTATTGGATAAGTTGGAGACCATAAACACAGGGAGGGGGAGACCAGCCTATCTCTGCTACCTATTCAAATATGTTCCCTCTAAATGACAATTTTAATTTTAATAAGCAGTAAAACAGACCTTTAACATACAGGGGCTGATTTATTACGGCCCGAATGCTGCTATATGCAGCTGTTTTTGCGTGATCCTTCAGGCTAGCTGGAAACGAGAGTTAAGAAGCAGCGGTCTTAAGATCTCTGCTCCTTAACTCGTCCTCTACCTCTGAAGCGGCGAACAGCAATCCGCCCGATCGCATACAATTAGGTTGATAGACACCCTAAATTTGTGAGTACCTTTACTTTTGATATCAATTACACCTTTTAAACAGTACTGCGCCATTTGTTGGTGCCCTTCTTTTCTTTCTATTTTAACACTAAAATGTCCCTTTAACTAGTGGTAAATTTGAAATCATACTAATTTTGAGATTAGCAAATAATGAATTACCCAAAAAAATTACAAAATAAAATTACACTTGACTGGTGATTTTTATACATTTTGGGGATGTTTGTAAACTAAACGTTTTATTAAAAAATATATCATTTTTATGGGTAACAGAAAAAGCATGGATGAATATTTAAAGGGATAGTAAAATCCAAATAAAACTTTCATGATTCAGATAGGGCATGTAATTATAAACAACTTTCTAATGTACTTTATTATCACATTTGCTTTGTTCCTTTGGTATTCTTAGTTGAAAGCTAAACCAAGGTAGGCTCATATGCTAATTTCTAAGCCCATGAAGGCCTCCTCTTATCTGAATGCATCTGACAGTTTTTCACAGCTAGAGGGCGTTAGTTCATGTGTTTCATATAAATAACATTGTGCTCATTCAAAGGGAGTTATTTAAGAGTCAGCACTAATTGCCTGAAATGCAAGTCTGTCAAAAGATCTGAGATAAGAAGGCAGTCAGCAGAGGCTTAGATACAAGGTAATCACAGAGGTAAAAAGTATATCTCTATAACAGTGTTGGTTATGCAAAGCTGGGGAATGGTAAATAAAGGGATTATCTATCTTTTTAAACAATAACATTTTTGGTGTTTACTGTCCCTTTTAAATGTAAAAAGTTCAAGATTCTAAAGCAGCACAGGGTTTAGAACTAGTTTATCACTTATTATGTTTATGGAGAACTGAGGAAAACTGAGTACAGAAATAACATATAAATAGAAAAATATATGTATTTAAAGGGACAGTAAAGTCCACATTAAACTTTAATGATTCAGATAGGGCATGTAAATTTAAACAACTTTCCAATTTACTTTTATCATCAAATTTGCTTTGCCCTGTCCGCCATTGCTTGAGAAATCGAGCCCTAAGTGGGTGAAACTCTGTGACAGAGGCGGAGTTTCATGCCTAAAGGCAACCATTCAACCCTTTATTGGTTTTAAATGTAAGGGGGGTGGAAGTCTAGGTGAGTTCCCACACTTTTTGTGTAGGACTTTACTCCTAGTTATGCAGCTATTGGCCATTCTAACATCTTTATTTGGCAACCAAAGAGAAACTATAGCTGGCAGACACATTAAGACACACCTCACTGTGACAATTTGTGCATTTACTTGTATTTCAATCTTAAAGTTACCCTTCATCTGACCCATTTTACATAGATTCATTTTACATTATTTTTATTCCTGTCTTTTTTTATGTTTTAATTTATTTTCCCTCTTTGTTCCATGTCTCAATTTGGTCCTTAAACCTAACTTGATGCAGCTACAGAAAGATTCATTATCATTGTGATGTCATCCTAAAAGATTAAGCAAAACAGGTAGAACTGTTTCTAGGCAACAGATAGCTTGACCATTATGATGTCATACAGAGCTGATGATGTTGTGCCTGTCTGTATAAGATAGAAGAAGAGGCTACAAGGCATAAGAAGCAGAGGGTACAAGGCATAAGAAGCAGAGCCTGCAAGGCAGAACAAGTCATGGCCTCCTACTACAGATTGTGAGACACAGAATGCTCTAAAGCAAGTGACATAGAGGATATGATACAGATACGATTAAAATTGATCATTAAGGTAAAGGGAGAGTAAACACCTTGCAATTACAAGATTTATATTTTGTCTAGTTTTAGAATAACATATCTTGTTTGCTGCAGTTATTTTTAACAGCCATATTCCAGATAACAAAGGCTAGACATGGTTATTAAGTTAGTATAAAATGAATTGTCTTGTATTTGTTATTAGTTAAAGCCAGTGATATCAAGTAGGGTTAGTCTTGAGAAGTCTGCAATGTGTATTTCAGGTCTTGAAAATTAGAAAATGCTCAATTGCAAGAGCTAATTTACATAAAATTGCCAGAATAAATAATGAAAGTATATTGCAAAGATGTTTTACTAATAGAAAATATTTTATATTAAAACCTCAAGGTGTTTACTGTCCCTTAGATTAAGAATATACCTTACATGTAATCTTTTCTATCTAGCAAATGTTTTTATTAAAGTGAATGTAAGTTTTGATGTTTAAGTGCCAGGTTTTTAAAACTTTGATTAAAAACAGGGGCACTTTAATTCATCAAAATTTACATTTCACTCCTGTTGTGACAAAAAACTAACCTTTCTCCAACATTGGTGTGTCCGGTCCACGGCGTCATCCTTACTTGTGGGATATTCTCTTCCCCAACAGGAAATGGCAAAGAGTCCCAGCAAAGCTGGTCACATGATCCCTCCTAGGCTCCGCCCACCCCAGTCATTCTCTTTGCCGTTGCACAGGCAACATCTCCACGGAGATGGTTAAGAGTTTTTTGGTGTTTAAATGTAGTTTTTATTCTTCTATCAAGTGTTTGTTATTTTAAAATAGTGCTGGTATGTACTATTTACTCTGAAACAGAAAAAGGATGAAGATTTCTGTTTGTAAGAGGAAGATGATTTTAGCAGACAGTAACTAAAATCGATTGCTGTTTCAACACAGGACTGTTGAGATGAAGTAACTTCAGTTGGGGGAAACAGTTAGCAGACTTTTCTGCTTAAGGTATGACTAGCCATATTTCTAACAAGACCATGTAATGCTGGAAGGCTGTCATTTCCCCTCATGGGGACCGGTAAGCCATTTTCTTAGTTAAACATAAAAGAATAAAGGGCTTCAAAAAGGGCTTAAAAACTGGTAGACATTTTTCTGGGCTAAAACGATTGCTTTACTAGGCATATTATACAGATTCTAACTAATAATTGGTATTATAATCTTGGGGAACGTTTAGAAAAACGGCAGGCACTGTGTTGGACACCTTTTTCAGATGGGGGCCTTTCTAGTTATAGACAGAGCCTCATTTTCGCGCCATTAATGCGCAGTTGTTTTTGGAGAGCAAAGCATGCAGATGCATGTGTGAGGAGCTAAGAATCTCTGAAAAAGCTTATAGAAGGCGTCATTTGGTATCGTATTCCCCTCTGGGCTTGGTTGGGTCTCAGCAAAGCATATAGCTGGGACTGTATAGGGGTTAAATGTAAAAACGGCTCCGGTTCCGTTATTTTAAGGGTTAAAGCTCTGAAATTTGGTGTGCAATACTTTTAATGCTTTAAGACACTGTGGTGAAATTTTGGTAATTTTTGAACAATTCCTTCATACTTTTTCACATATTCAGTAATAAAGTGTTTTCAGTTTGAAATTTAAAGAGACAGTAACGGTTTTGTTTTAAAACGTTTTTTGTGCTTGGTTGACAAGTTTAAGCCTGTTTAACATGTCTGTACCATCAGATAAGCTATGTTATATATGTATGAAAGCCAATGTGTCTCCCCATTTAAATTTATGTGATAAGTGTGCCATAGTGTCCAAACAAAGTAAGGACAGTAATGCCACAGATGATGATATTGCCCAAGATGATTCTACATCATCCCCTAATGTGTCTACACCAGTTTTGCCCACACAGGAGGCCCCTAGTACATCTAGTGTGCCAATACTTATTACCATGCAACAATTAACGGCTGTAATGGATAACTCCATAGCAAATCTTTTATCCAAAATGCCTACTTATCAGAGAAAGCGCGATTGCTCTGTTTTAAACACTGAAGAGCAGGAGGGCGCTGATGATATTTGTTCTGACATACCCTCACACCAATCTCAAGGGGCCATGAGGGAGGTTTTGTCTGATGGAGAAATCTCAGGAAAAATTTCTCATCAAGCTGAAACTGATGTTGTGACATTTAAATTTAAATTAGAACATCTCCGCGCACTGCTTAAGGAGGTGTTATCTACTCTGGATGATTGTGACAATTTGGTCATTCCAGAGAAATTATGTAAGATGGACAAGTTCCTAGAGGTTCCGGTGCCCCCCGACGCTTTTCCTATACCCAAGCGGGTGGCGGACATAGTAAATAAAGAGTGGGAAAGGCCCGGCATACCTTTTGTTCCCCCCCCTATATTTAAGAAATTATTTCCTATAGTCGACCCCAGAAAGGACTTATGGCAGACAGTCCCCAAGGTCGAGGGGGCGGTTTCTACTCTAAACAAACGCACTACTATTCCTATCGAAGACAGTTGTGCTTTTAAAGATCCTATGGATAAAAAAATAGAGGGTTTGCTTAAAAAGATTTTTGTACAGCAAGGGTTCCTTCTACAACCAATTTCATGCATTGTTCCTGTCACTACGGCAGCGTGCTTCTGGTTCGCGGAACTAGAAAAGTCGCTCAGTAGAGAATCTTCGTATGAGGAGGTTATGGACAGAGTTCAAGCACTTAAATTGGCTAACTCTTTTGTTTTAGATGCCGCTTTGCAATTAGCTAGATTAGCGGCGAAAAATTCAGGGTTTGCTATCGTGGCGCGCAGAGCGCTTTGGCTAAAGTCTTGGTCAGCGGATGTGTCATCCAAGACAAAATTGCTTAACATTCCTTTCAAAGGTAAAACATTATTTGGACCAGATTTGAAAGAGATTATTTCAGACATCACTGGAGGAAAGGGCCACGCCCTCCCACAGGATAGGTCTTTTAAGGCTAAAAATAAGCCTAATTTTCGTCCCTTTCGCAGAAACGGACCAGCCTCTAATTCTGCATCCTCTAAGCAAGAGGGTAATACTTCGCAACCCAAACCAGCCTGGAAACCAATGCAAGGCTGGAACAAGGGTAAGCAGGCCAAGAAGCCTACCACTGCTACCAAAACAGCATGAAGGTATAGCCCCCGATCCGGAACCGGATCTAGTGGGGGGCAGACTCTCTCTCTTTGCTCAGGCTTGGGCAAGAGATGTTCAGGATCCTTGGGCGCTAGAAATAGTTTCTCAAGGTTATCTTCTGGAATTCAAGGAACTACCCCCAAGGGGAAGGTTCCACAGGTCTCAATTATCCTCAAACCAAATAAAGAGACAGGCATTCTTACATTGCGTAGAAGACCTGTTAAAGATGGGAGTGATACATCCAGTTCCAATAAAAGAACAAGGAATGGGATTTTACTCAAATCTGTTCGTAGTTCCCAAAAAAGAGGGAACATTCAGACCAATTTTGGATCTGAAGATCCTAAACAAATTTCTCAGGGTTCCATCATTCAAAATGGAAACCATTCGAACGATCCTTCCCACCATCCAGGAAAGTCAATTTATGACCACCGTGGATTTAAAGGATGCGTACCTACATATTCCTATCCACAAGGAACATCATCAGTTCCTAAGGTTCGCTTTTCTGGACAAGCATTACCAGTTTGTGGCACTTCCATTCGGATTAGCCACTGCTCCGAGAATTTTCACAAAGGTACTAGGGTCCCTTCTAGCGGTTCTAAGACCAAGGGGCATTGCAGTAGTACCTTACTTGGACGACATCCTAATTCAAGCGTCGTCCCTGTCAAAAGCAAAGGCTCATACGGACATCATCCTAGCCTTTCTCAGATCTCACGGATGGAAGGTGAACAAAGAAAAAAGTTCTCTGTCCCCGTCAACAAGAGTTCCCTTCTTGGGAACAATAATAGATTCCTTAGAAATGAGGATTTTTCTGACAGAGGTCAGAAAATCAAAACTTCTAAGCTCTTGTCAAATACTTCACTCTGTTCCTCGTCCTTCCATAGCGCAGTGCATGGAGGTAATAGGTTTGATGGTTGCAACAATGGACATAGTTCCTTTTGCACGAATTCATCTAAGACCATTACAACTGTGCATGCTCAAACAGTGGAATGGGGATTATACAGACTTGTCTCCGATGATTCAAGTAGATCAAAAGACCAGAGATTCACTCCGTTGGTGGCTGACCCTGGACAATCTGTCACAGGGAATGAGCTTCCGCAGACCAGAGTGGGTCATTGTCACGACCGACGCCAGTCTAGTGGGCTGGGGCGCGGTCTGGGAATCCCTGAAAGCTCAGGGTTTATGGTCTCGGGAAGAGTCTCTTCTCCCGATAAACATTCTGGAACTGAGAGCGATATTCAATGCTCTCAAAGCTTGGCCTCAACTAGCAAAGGCCAAATTCATAAGGTTTCAATCAGACAACATGACGACTGTTGCATATATCAATCATCAGGGGGGAACAAGGAGTTCCCTGGCGATGAAAGAAGTGACCAAGATAATTCAATGGGCGGAGGATCACTCCTGCCACTTGTCTGCGATCCACATCCCAGGAGTGGAAAATTGGGAAGCGGATTTTCTGAGTCGTCAGACATTCCATCCGGGGGAGTGGGAACTCCATCCGGAAATCTTTGCCCAAATAACTCAATTATGGGGCATTCCAGACATGGATCTGATGGCGTCTCGTCAGAACTTCAAGGTTCCTTGCTACGGGTCCAGATCCAGGGATCCCAAGGCGACTCTAGTAGATGCACTAGTAGCACCTTGGACCTTCAACCTAGCTTATGTATTCCCACCGTTTCCTCTCATTCCCAGGCTGGTAGCCAGGATCAATCAGGAGAGGGCCTCGGTGATCTTGATAGCCCACGCAGGCCACGCAGGACTTGGTATGCAGACCTGGTGAATATGTCATCGGCTCCACCATGGAAGCTACCTTTGAGACAGGACCTTCTTGTTCAGGGTCCATTCGAACATCCGAATCTGGTTTCCCTCCAACTGACGGCTTGGAGATTGAACGCTTGATTTTATCAAAGCGTGGGTTTTCAGATTCTGTAATAGATACTCTGATTCAGGCTAGAAAGCCTGTAACTAGAAAAATTTACCATAAAATATGGAAAAAATATATCTGTTGGTGTGAATCCAAAGGATTGCCATGGAACAAGATAAAAATTCCTAAGATTCTATCCTTTCTACAAGAAGGTTTGGAGAAAGGATTATCTGCAAATTCTCTAAAGGGACAGATTTCTGCTTTATCTGTCTTACTACACAAACGACTGGCAGCTATGCCAGATGTTCAAGCATTTGTTCAGGCTCTGGTTAGGATCAAGCCTGTTTACAGACCTTTGACTCCTCCCTGGAGTTTAAATCTAGTTCTTTCAGTTCTTCAAGGGGTTCCGTTTGAACCCTTACATTCCGTAGATATTAAGTTACTATCTTGGAAAGTTTTGTTTTTGGTTGCAATCTCTTCTGCTAGAAGAGTTTCAGATTTATCTGCTCTGCAGTGTTCTCCTCCTTATCTGGTGTTCCATGCAGATAAGGTGGTTTTGCGTACTAAGCCTGGTTTTCTTCCTAAAGTTGTTTCTAACAAAAATATTAACCAGGAGATAGTTGTACCTTCTTTGTGTCCGAATCCAGTTTCAAAGAAGGAGCATTTGTTACACAATTTGGACGTTGTCCGTGCTCTAAAATTCTATTTAGAGGCTACTAAAGATTTCAGACAAACATCATCCTTGTTTGTTGTTTATTCTGGTAAAAGGAGAGGTCAAAAAGCGACTTCTACCTCTCTTTCCTTTTGGCTTAAAAGCATCATCCGATTGGCTTATGAGACTGCCGGACGGCAGCCTCCTGAAAGAATCACAGCTCACTCCACTAGGGCTGTGGCTTCCACATGGGCCTTCAAGAACGAGGCTTCTGTTGACCAGATATGTAAGGCAGCGACTTGGTCTTCACTGCACACTTTTGCCAAATTTTACAAATTTGATACTTTTGCTTCTTTGGAGGCTATTTTTGGGAGAAAGGTTTTGCAAGCTGTGGTGCCTTCCGTTTAGGTGACCTGATTTGCTCCCTCCCTTCATCCGTGTCCTAAAGCTTTGGTATTGGTTCCCACAAGTAAGGATGACGCCGTGGACCGGACACACCAATGTTGGAGAAAACAGAATTTATGCTTACCTGATAAATTACTTTCTCCAACGGTGTGTCCGGTCCACGGCCCGCCCTGGTTTTTTTAATCAGGTCTGATGAATTATTTTCTCTAACTACAGTCACCACGGTATCATATGATTTCTCCTATATATATTTCCTCCTGTCCGTCGGTCGAATGACTGGGGTGGGCGGAGCCTAGGAGGGATCATGTGACCAGCTTTGCTGGGACTCTGCCATTTCCTGTTGGGGAAGAGAATATCCCACAAGTAAGGATGACGCCGTGGACCGGACACATCGTTGGAGAAAGTAATTTATCAGGTAAGCATAAATTCTGTTTTTAAACTTCACAGCAGCTGCTGCTTCCTCCGGTCTCACAAGCCATTTCTGATGTCAGAAATGATTGATAGGTCATCCTCCAATCACAGATTCCCCCCCGGGGGATTCAGTGTCTGATTCACTGCTGTGATTGGAGGAAGCCAGATACCTCATTTTAGACCCAGGAAGAGGCTTTGAAACAGGTGGAGGAAGCTGGAGCTGCTGTGAAGATTAAAAAGTAAGTTTATTTTCACAACAGGAGTGAAATGAAAATATTGTTGAATTAAAGTGCCCTTGTTTTTAATCAAAGTTTTAAAAACCGGGCACTTTAGCATAAAAATTTACATTCACTTTAATCACTATCAAGGGACGCCCAGATACGCAAACATTAAATCGAAGACATAGAAATAATCCCATGGTGTAAAGGTAAATAGAAATATGCAAGTCTTGGCATAGCTTGGCTTCTCGTAGTCTTGCTTATTCCAGTACAGTTTGCTAGATTAACACTGAGATGATTAAGGGCCTCCTCTTGCACATCAAATGAGAGGTATACAAATTACACATAAATGGAAAGTATGGAGATAAAGTCAAGACGAGGAAAATATATAAATATGGGGTAGATTTATCATACCCGGGCGGACATGATTGGCTATTGCTAAATGCTGACAGCCTACATCCCGCCATAAAAAAAGGATATAGTGCTACATTGCTGAGTATAATCGCATATAAAGCAGTGGTAAAACTAAGGTTTTCCCAATTCCTCAGTACACACAATATTGCAAGGAGAGATTTCAGTACTCAAAAGAGTGAACTAATATACAAAACCAATGTGCTGCAAAAAGCAGCCTAATATATGCAGTATTAGGCTAAATGTATAAAAAAAAATACTAAAATAATTTCTATATATTTAAATAAGCTGATATTCAGAAATTCTACACTATAAAATTATAAAGGTTGTACAAATACTGCACTATGCTGTACAACAGAATAAGAGAGTATAATAATATGTCAATAATATTAGCTTGTGGTTAGAGAAATGAGCTCTAATAAGATCCACCCTATAATAAGAATCCAGAATATGTAGTATCCAGGTCAAAAATATATTATGTTAAAAATCTATTTAATTTATTTGTTAAAAATCTATTTTGTTAATTCAAAGAATGTGGCATAAACAGTTAACACTTAATAGCTAACACTACATGCCACCCCCTGCAGATTCATGGCCAATCGGCCAATAGCAGGTGGTGTAAATCAACCAAATCGTATACGGGTTGATTGACACCCCCTGAAGGCCTGAAGGCTTGCCCAGAAACAGCTTCATTATGGGCAATATGGGCCTTAATAAATCAGCCCCATTGTCTTTTGAGAGCATTACAAACATAATGAGAACAATATTAATAATAATAACAACGACAACAAAAATAACATCATCAGAATTATTGCAAATGGAGTGTGTGATTAGGCAATGAAATTAGATGGAAGATGATCACATAGCTATGTCTATAACTAAATACAAACTGATTAAAGGGATTCTAAATCTATTCCTATTACCAAATGTTCTTCATTATCTTGCTATCTTTATTTGAAAAGCAGGAATCTATAGCTTAAGAGCTGACCCATTTTTGGTTCAGAACACTGGGTAGTGCTTGCTGATTCAGCCACCAATCAACAAGTGCTACCCAGGTGCTGAAACAAAAATGGCCACAAATATTTAGAAAATAGCATTCCATTTTTTAGCAAAAAGCATAAATTATAAGAATTACTCGATTTGGACAATTTAAAATCTCAATGATTAGTGTCATAAGGCCTTTTAGTTTTAATGTTGGTTTATGATTCTTCACAAACCCTCCAATGCTCAGCTGTGGAAAGATATTTTGAATATACTCAATTGTGTTTTTCTTTGTGAATCAAGATGTCTTACTTTGAATATTTTATATATATATATATATATATATATATATATGTATATATATATATATATATATATATATACATACACACACATAGTATATACAGTATGTATATATATATATATATATATATATATATATATATATATATATAAATAAATATATTTCTAAATATATATATATACACACACACAGTATGTGTGTATATATATATATATATACACACACACACACACACACACACACACAGTATACAGTACATATATATATATATATATATATATACACACATACACACTGTATATGTATATATATATAAATATATATATATATATATTGTATATATATATATATATATATATATATATATATATATATATATATATATATATATATATACTGTATATATAGTACATCCACAACATGCACTCACTCCTGTAAGGTTTGTTAAGTTGCCCAGGTGACTTCTCAATTTTCAAACATAAATTCAAGTAAACAGGAGGGCACTCTCGGGTCTTTCCATCAACAAATAAATTCCTTTATTTACATGAATTAAATCACATACAGGTCGACGTTTCGGCTGGTACAGTCAGTCTTTTTCAAGATAATCTACAAATAAATAACATACATTAATCTAAAGGGCTATAAACAATGTGCACATTAGATTTTTATACAACAATCAAGAAAACGTGATAAACAAAACACAGAATTTTCACCCACCAACATCCCATTGAACAATAAATAAATATACACCCTAGCTTTAATCTAAATTTCAAATTTCAAATGCATATAAAATTCTAATAAAATGTTTCCAACAGTACAGCTTTTGTGTATGCAAATATTGTATTTTGAAAAGAAATCTCATATATGTTCAAACAATATTGCATGATGATATTAATGTTACCATTTGTAACCAAAATGAATCAATTCAAGTGTTAGCGAAAGAGCTGTGTCGCGTTTATATTATGTATCATTAGACTGCTGAACATCCAATATTGTGACATAGTAGCGTTTGCACAATATATAATATTAACTATCTACTACAATACTATATGTTCATGTGCAATAAGCTAGACAACGATATTGATATAAAGACTACATTTTAACAATAAAAAAACATACAGTTAACATATCTACCTTCGCTTGTTAGTAATTGCAGCTTCTCATGCCGCCATTCCGGATAGCACTGTGTATGTGTACTAACCAACGCAGTTTAAAACCCCTGCCGATGGGCTGACGTCATTACATATGAGGTAAACTGATTGGAGGGATTAAACAATCAGGGAAGTGCAGTTATGCAAAAGTATTGCAAATACCTTCATATGTCAATATTGTAATATGGCAAGGAAATACAATTTGTAAAATTGATGCCAATTTTTTCAAAATCAAACCAATAGAGCAGAAATAAACCCCATGAATAATAACAGATCTAATAACCTCAAATAAACTCAAATACACCATGATAATAATGGGGCATCTATTACATGACCAATAACATACCAGTCCTTAGGGACTTAATGGAACAAATAATTATAGATGAGCAGGCGACTACCAGCTAAATGATTGATTAATGCATTAGTTGATTAATAAAACAGATATAAGTCTAATTAAGTGTTGAGCCCTTTTGGATGCATAGTAACAAGATGGTGTATCCACCGTGACTTTCTCTTTAAAACTCTTCATCTCTGTTGCCACCTTTTTTAAGGGGGGGAACCCTGTCTGTCAGCATAGTTCTCATCATGGCGATGGTATGGCCACGTTCTAAAAGGTGACGTGAACAGGTTGATCACTCTCGTGATTTTATAGGCTGTCCTGATGGCACTTTTATGGTTGGCAAGATGTTCCCTAAAAGAAGTACAGGTCTTGCCAACATAGTACATCCCACATGGACAGATTATAATATAAACAACAAAATCTGAAGTACAAGTCAATCTATGTCTTATAGAATATTGTTGAGTATATATGTACTGTTGAGATTGATAAAGGTTCTCAGTCTTTAACACTGCAACATGATAATATGGACTCACAGGAATGGCAAGCAGTTTGTAGCTTGAGGGATGGCAAATCAATTGTTATTCATGCTGCAGATAAGGGTGGTGCCATTGTCATCTTAGAGCATTCCTATTATAGAACCAAATTACTTAATCAGCTAAAAGACTCACAGACATATCATATTCTACCAAAGAATCCTACCAAGGAATTTAAATTGTCCTTGGATAAAACATTATTAATGGCCCTCCAAAGTGGGTACATTGATGAGACTATATACACAAATTTCTGGCCACAGATATCCGTTTATCTATAGTATTCCCAAAATTCACAAAGACTACCAAAGACCACCTGGGCACCCCATTGTGTCCGCTATTGGATCACTCTATCAAAGTGTGGTCCAATATGTTGATTATTTTTTATAGGATACAATAAAGAAAACAAGAGCATTTCTCTTGGATTTGATTGAACTCATAAAATTACTGAGAGATAAATTGTTTGCCAAAAATGTGTTACTGGCCACATTAGATGTGGCCAGTTTATACATTATAATTCCTCATTCCCTGGGCCTTCAGGTGGTACTAAGAACAAAATTATCTTCTGATCCAAATTACACTGGTCCTCCCATTGAATTTATTGTTGAACTGTTGAACATATGCTTAACGCATAATTGTTTTCATTTTTGAAAATACATATTATTTACAACTCATTGACACTGCCATGGGTTCACCAATGGCTACGGCTTATGCAAATCTTTTTAATCAGCTTAAAGACTCACAGACATATCATATTCTACCAAAGAATCCTACCAAGGAATTTAATTTGTCCTTGGATAAAACATTATTAATGGCCCTCCAAAGTGGGTACATTGATGAGACTTTATACACAAATTTCTGGCCACAGATATCCGTTTATCTATAGTATTCCCAAAATTCACAAAGACTACCAAAGACCACCTGGGCACCCCATTGTGTCCGCTATTGGATCACTCTATCAAAGTGTGGTCCAATATGTTGATTATTTTTTATAGGATACAATAAAGAAAACAAGAGCATTTCTCTTGGATTTGATTGAACTCATAAAATTACTGAGAGATAAATTGTTTGCCAAAAATGTGTTACTGGCCACATTAGATGTGGCCAGTTTATACACTATAATTCCTCCTTCCCTGGGCCTTCAGGTGGTACTAAGAACAAAATTATCTTCTGATCCAACTTACACTGGTCCTCCCATTGAATTTATTGTTGAACTGTTGAACATATGCTTAACGCATAATTGTTTTCATTTTTGAAAATACATATTATTTACAACTCATTGACACTGCCATGGGTTCACCAATGGCTACGGCTTATGCAAATCTTTTTATGTCATGATATGAGGATTGTTTTGTCTTTAATGGCAATAACCCTAATATTCTTCTATATCGTTGTTATATTGATGACGACTTGTTGATAGTATGTGGTGGCATTGAGTCAGACTTTTCCGTATGGTTTGAACAGTTAAATAACAATTTATCCAATGTACAATTCAAAATGGAATATGATTGTGAGCAAATTAAATTCCTGGATCTTTGTATATACAAACAGGTTGTTGGTGGTCAATGCATGTTAAACACTAAAAAAAAAATTCTAAGCCATGGACAGAAACACCTTGTTGAAATTTCAGAGTTTTCATCCTCTACAGTTGAATTTGGAATTTTGAAATCTCATTTACTGAGAGTAATTAGAAACAACATGGAGGCTATTGACAATCACAATTTGCATTAATGAGAGATAAGTTTTTGGCAAGGGGTTATAAATTGAAAGACATTATGAATACTTGGAGGGAGATTGAACATTTAGGTCAGAGATCTGTTATTAACAAAAACAGAGTGAGGAAATCAGAACCTAATGCCCTTAATTGTATCACCACATACACGCCAGCCAGTAATTTGGTCAAAAATACTCTGGCCAAAAACTGGTACGTCCTGTCTGAGGACCCAACATTTTAAACCCCCGCGTATGGTTTACAAAAAAGGCAAAAGCCTAAGATCACTGATGGTCAAACATGATAGAAATTGTGACACACAAACTTGGCTACCAAAGGGTAAGGTGGGCTGCTACCAGTGTGGCAGTTGTGTAACTTGCATCACCATGTTAACAGGTGAGACTTTTAGACATCCGTATAGGACTCAACAATATTCTATAAGACATAGATTGACTTGTACTTCAGATTTTGTTATTTATATTATAATCTGTCTGTGTGGGAGGTACTATGTTGGCAAGACCTGTACCATCAGGGCAGCCTATAAAAATCATGAAAGTGATCAAACTGTGGCACGTCACTTTTTAGAACATGGCCATACTATCGCTTTTAAAGAGAGAGGCACTGTGGATACACCATCTTGGTACTATGCATCCAAAAGAGCTGAACACTCAATTAGACATCTCTGTTTTATTAATCAACTATTGCATTAATCAACCATTTAGCTGGTAGTCGCTTGCTCATCTATCATTATTTGTACCATCGAGTCCCTAAGGACCGGTATGTTATTGGTCATGCAATGGTATATAGATGCCCTTTATTATCATGGTGTATTTGAGTTTATTTGAGGTTATTAGATATGTTATTATTGATGGGGTTTATTAGCTCTCTGTGAGTTTAATTACTATTTCTGCTCTGATGGTTTGATTTGGAAAAAATTGGCATGAATTGTACATATTGTATTTCCTTCCCCTATTACAAGATTGACATATGAAATTATTTGCAATACTTTTGCATAACTGCGTTACAATATTTCATTATTATATTTTTTCATATATTATATATAGCATTAATATCGGCTGTCATATATCTGATGGCGTATGCAAGATTATTGCACTTCCCTGATTCGCTGTCCATTTGTCACACCCTTGTTTAATCCTTCCAATCAGTTTACCTCATATGTAATGACGTCAGCCTATCGGCAGGGGTTTTAAAATGCGTTGATTAGTACACATACACAATGCTATCCGGAATGGCAGCATGAGAAGCTGAAATTGCTTACAAGCGAAGGTAGATATGTTAACTGTATGTTTTTTTTATTGTTGAAATTTAGTCTTTATATTAATATCGCTGTCTAGCTTATTGCACATGAACGTATAGTACTATAGTGGATAGTTAATATTATATATTGTGCAAACGCTACTATGTCCCAATATTGGATGCAATATGTTCTACAGTCTAATGATATATAATATAAACACGTCACAGCTCTTTGAATTGATTCATTTTGGTTACAAATAGTAACATTAATATCATCATACAATATTGTTTGAAAATATATGAGATTTCTTTTCAAAATACAATATTTGCATACACAAAAGCTGTACTGTTGGAAAACATTTTATTAGCATTTTATATGCATTTGAAATTTAAATTAAAGCTAAGGTGTACATTTATTATTGTTCAATTGGATGTTGGTGGGTGAGCATTCTGTGTTTTGTTTATCACAGTTTTCTTGATTGTTGTATAAAAATCTAATGTGCACATTGTTTGTAGCCCTTTACATTAATTTATTTTACTTATTTGCAGATTGTTATTCAATTCATGTAAATAAAGGAATTTATTTGTTGATGGAAAGACCTGTGAATGCCCCTTTGTTTACCTGAATTTATACACACACACACACACACACACACACACACACACACACACACACACACACACACACACACACACACACACACACACACACACACACACACACACACACACACACACACACACACACACACACACACACACACACACTATATATATATATCTTAGTTGGTAAATGCCCTGACTACAAAAAAGCCTGTTTAAAAGATCCAAGGTCACCGGTTCAGCCCTTCATCCTTCCAAGGTTGATAAAATGAGTACCATTAAATTGAGTAATAATAACAACTATTACTATTCAGCTGCTGATTTGGTTAATGTAAATGCCCTGACTACAAAAAAGCCTGTTGTAAAGATCCAAGGTCACCGGTTCAAATCCTGGCAGGGCCGACTCAGCCCTTCATCCTTCCAAGGTTGATAAAATGAGTACCATTAAATTGAGTAATAATAACAACTATTACTATTCAGCTGCTGATTTGGTTAATGTAAATGCCCTGACTACAAAAAAGCCTGTTTTAAAGATCCAAGGTCACCGGTTCAAATCCTGGCAGGGCCGACTCAGCCCTTCATCCTTCCAAGGTTGATAAAATGAGTACCATTAAATTGAGTAATAATAACAACTATTACTATTCAGCTGCTGATTTGGTTAATTCCGAGAGTGTATATATATATATATATATATATATATATATATATATATATATATATATACATACACACACATATGCAAGTCCTGGTGAACATTTCCTAAAAAAAATGACCAAAAAATATTGTATAGCCTAAAACCTGGGGGGCAGCAGAATTTTGAGTGCCTAGGGCAGCACAAAACCTAAATACACCACTGGTTTAACTTTATTACAAACATTGCTGTAAACCCTAATGTCATATAGTGCTCATGATACGTGCACACTGCCATACCTACCTCAGTATGCTGTAAAGGAAAGTAGAAAATTCCAACAAAGGAAACTAGATTATTTTTTTTTAAAGAGAGCTCTATCTGAATGATGAAAATATAATCTGTGTCCTCCATGTCCCTTTATCCCTTTCACTGCTGAACCTGCAGCATTACCCTGAGCTATTCCTCTTTTTTGGCAATAAACCACAGTTTTAACAGCAGAGGTCCCTCTTTCAACTAAGGGGCTTCTTGTCTCTGTCCCAGTCTGGGGACTTTCAAAACATCTCCCCTCAGCTGCAGACTCACAGAATCTGGTTCCTGGGAAATCCTCATGCCCTATGGGGATGTCACATGTATAGATCTGCCCTCAGCCAATGATAGGGAAGGGGACAGCAGGATATGCATTGGAAAGGAGATCCCCCATTGAACGGATAGGAGCGCATGCTATCAATTGGTTGTGCACCTAAGATGTTAAATAAATACCCACTGACAAGTGATTAAACTAACCAGTCAATGGTTTCCATTACAATTAATAAGAATTTGCCTTGCATAGCTTTCCATGGAGAATTCAAATTGGAAGTCATTCCAATCTATCAGATAAATGCTAGTAATCCAATTATTGTGTTGGCTTCACAACTCATTAACTTCACCAATACTTTTCAATACTAATGCAACATTGGTATTGCAATCCATAAACCCTTTTTAAGGAGACTTCACATGATTTTTTGACTTTTCTAATCAGCCTTAAAAGTCTTAAAGAGACATTCTTGTCAAAATTGGAATCCACATTTCACTTTTGAATAGAAGCATTTTTTGTAATATACACATATTAACAAAAATGCTTCTAAAAAAAAGCTATAGTTGTTTCAAAATTGTATTTAAGTATGCACCGTGCACCAGCATTTTAAACAAAGCACTAAGGTGCTTGTACCATCTGGTAATGACTCAATTTTGTTGTCTGAGCAGCTGCAGTATTAAAAATGCTTGTGCCCTGAGAATATCTAGCTATGCTTCACATGCACATGTAGAGAAAAATGCTAACACTAAAGCAGTTTTGCCAATAAATACATGTATATTGCAAATATGTTTCTATTCAAAGATGTAATTTATCTAAGTGCATTTAAATTTTGACTGGAATGTCCTTTTAAGATTTATTTCCTGTTTTCAGAGACATTTCTTGGATGTTTGCAGTTGCCACTTTTTTTTTTAACTTTAAAGGGACATTAAACACTGACTAAATGCAAAATTAAATGATTTATTTAAAGGAAACATTAGAATATGAATAAAATGCAGATTGTACAAATATTGAAAGTATCATAGGTGCCACAATGATGTAAGCTAGGTCTCCTTTATGCAAACGTCTACTTGGGACAATTAGGAACAGTTACCAAAGACAGTGTTAAAGGGACATGAACCCTAAAATGTTTATTTCATGACTCAGAGTATACACTTTTAAACAACGTCCCAATTTACTTCTGTATCAAATTGGTTTCATTCTCTCTGTATCTTTTTTTGAAGGAGCAGCACTGCCCTACCGAGAGCTAGCTGAACATATTGGGTTATCCAGTAACAAGATGAATATATGTGCAGCCACCAATCAGTCATTAGTTCCCAGTAGTGCATTACTGCTCCTAAACCTACCAAAATATGCTTTTCAACAAACACCCTAAGAGAACAAACCAAATAAGATAATAGAAAAGAATTGGAAAGTAGTTTAGAATTGTGTACTTTATCTAAATGATGAATGTTTTTGACTTTACTGTCCTATTTAGTCTCAATTAAACATTCAAAAGGGATTAAAAAGCCCATCATTTTCAGAATGAAATAGGAAAAGGAGGCTAAAATAAAAAATGAAAGTATATTGTAAAGCTTATTTTTACTATATATAATAAAACATTTTATATTACAGTCTCAAAGTGTTTAATGTCTCTTTAATCTTCCACGCGTGTAAAAGTTACAAAGGGGTCTCTGCTCTACACCGTTTTTCAACCCACTAAAATTGCAACATTTTCAGTTATATGCAGCCCTTAGTCATGCTGAATTCAAAAAGCTAGTGGAAAGCCCTGCAATGCCCTGCATTCTAAGGGTTAATGCCTGTAAGACAGTGAGATAGGACAAAAGGAATATCTGGAAGGAAGGTGCAACAATGTTGCATATGTAAGAGAGGACCTTACTTTTTATAAACTGCCGGCAACGGTTCCTTTTTCCTCTTCTCCCATCCTGGATGTGAAACTGCCAAGTTTGTCCACCCTTCCTGCCTGTTTTCTGGATTGAGGGTTAGTTGATCTAGTCTTTTTCAGTCTATGGGGTAGATTTACCAAAGGTCTAGCGGACATGATTTGCTGTAACGAATCATGTCTGCTCGACCTCGCTAAATGCCGACAGCATATGCTGTTGGCATTTAACATTGCACAAGCATTTCTGGTGAAATGCTTGTGCAATGCCGCCCTCTGCTCACTTGCGAACAATCGGCCACTAGCAGGGACCATCAATTATCCCGATCGGATCGGGATGATTTCCGTCTGCCACCTACGACCGCTGCTTCTTAACTTCCATTTCTGGAAGATCAGAAACGATGGGGCATTGATGCAGCATCCATTGCTTAATAAATCGACCCCTATGGTTTAATTTAGAGACATCCTTCTGCTGACTAGCTATTTTTTGTGGCCTTTTGGTCTCTGAGAATCTTGGGTGGAGTGTCTATATTACATCCTCACTACGGGAAGTCGCAGCCTTGGGCACACAGAGAGAGAGGTAGGCATGCAGGTAGGCCAGGAGATATCACAAACTCCTTAGTATCATCTCGTTTGACAGGATTTAACTCTGTTGCAGATTGGTTGGGGGCTCTGACCTCTGGTGGATCTGGGTAGTTTAGTATCTCAATTGATAAGTGTTGTCAGTTTATAGATACCTTTTTTTACGTGTTTAATAAAGGTGACCAGTGACGCTCTTGTTATTTACTCCCAAATAAGTTGTCCTGTGGTTATTCATGGGAGTTTTGGGTGTAGTGGGTATGTATGTATATCTTCTGGTAACAACCTGGTAGGCCTTTAATCCCTTATGGCAGCACACACATGAAAATACCTTATATAAGAACCCAAATAGAATGACATAGTTCTCACACTTGTTATATAAAACATATGAGAGGCAATTTGGTTTAAAATACAATTCTGTGATCATTGCTGGCTTCCGGCGGAAGTGGAGCTCTCACTACACGCTGCTCCTCTTCAGCGTCTATTGAGGGCCGCAGAAAGACCATTGCCCCTGAATGAGACCGCCTTTTGGCTGTACCACAACAGCTCTGTAGGCACTATCCTGTGGAACCTACCACAGGCCTCAGCCGAAGCCCGCAAGCGGATGCGCTATTACCAGTGCTCCGGAAAACAGCTTTGGGGATCGCCTAGAACAAGCCGGGAGCGCTATAGAGACATCTGCCTTCACCTGTACTTACCTCCTGGAGTTCGCTGCGACACGCTCAACAGAAGTGGCATCGAGTGCAGAGAGGCAGCTGGGGAGGTCCGGTCGCGGAGGGATCCGTGATTGCTACTCCTTCCTGGCTAGCCGGTCCCCGGGTACACACCGGATCTCAATCAAACACCATTCAGCGGGTGTCACAGCGTTCCAGAGTTACTAAAGCTGCAGAAGTCTTAAAACCACTGGAGGATTTCGCTATAGCAGACGCCGCATTGGACCCAGGTGGAGGTATTGTATGTAAAGACTATATCATTACCCGGCATAGACGCTCCCCTCACTGCACTGGTATATTTAATTTTATTCAGTGGGACTTTACCACTTGGAACTTTTTCTGAGACATCTCCTGGTACATTTAATTAGTCTATTCTGATGTGTCCCTCACACTTAAGGATAAGGGGAAAGAGAATACCAAAGGAACAGAAAGGCCCCAGATTTCCTGTACACATTTAAAGGAAAAAGTAACTCTTTCACAGGGACTTATTATATTCTTTTGATCCCCCTTCTGGCAAGGGCAAAAGGAAGGGAAAGAGAAGAGAAAATAAAAATAAAAATAAAAGACTCTTCCCTATTTAAAGAGACAAATTGTAATCTACATTGTCTGCAATTTATATTGTTTTCTTTTTCCATGTGTTCTTTTTTTTAATCTATCTCTGAGTGCTTACTGTATTGGTATATAAAAGAAGGGAACCTACGGGCCGGATTATACAGCTAGCTTTGAATTTGGCTCAGTACCAGCATTTTTTTCAATATTGTTGTTTTTTTTTTTATTTGTTTTTTTTCCAAGTTTTCCTTATCTCTATAGGGATGCGATATTACCAAATAGATGAAGGATAACTGATTATCTTCTAGTTTGCATATTTAAATAATACTGTTGTTTATGGCTTGTTTTTAACTACTGTGATATTTAACTGTAAATTCACTATTCTAAGCCGATTAACCCCAATAGTATCTTTATTTAGCAGGCCCTCTCAACACCACGTAGGTCTGATTCAGACATTTCACTGAACCTTTTACACAAACCCCCCCAAAAAAGGGGGCTTATTATTTAAGCACATTCAGTAGAATTTCGCTTCTATCTCACCATTTAACTAGCGAGTTTACACTTTCACATTTGCTACATATTTTCTTTACACGCTCACTCTAAGTTGAGTATTTATTTATTCAATTTTTTTTTTTTTTTTCTTCACCTGTTAACATTACTGATCAGGATAGATCACACTGTTTAAAGCTATATTGTATTAAGCTTTTTGGCTGCTTTTTTTCACATTGGTAAGAGTTCTTATTTTCTTTTTTTTCTTTCTATGGAAAGATATCTTTCACAACACCCGTCTAAAATGCCTGCTAAATCCAGGGAAAAAAAAAACTAATAAGGGGGCTGATATAAGTACTGACTCCTGTGAAATTATGTCTTTACCTAGTGATAATCAGACATTATTGACACAGATTAGTAATCTTTTTTCACCGCAGTTTGACATAATTAAAAAGGAGCTAAATGGCATAGCTAGTGAACTTAGTACTCTCAATCAGGAAGTTAAGCAATTTGCCATCAAGATGGCGGAAGCAGAGGAAAGGATATCCACCCTAGAGGATATGGTTAATAAACAAGAAATTATACTTACTAAGCAACAGGCCTTAATTCAAAATATGGAAGCCCGTCTGGAGGATCAAGAGGATCGCTCCAGATGCAATAACATTAGAATCATAGGTATTCCTGAAACTTCAGATTATGATAATTTAATGGAATTTACTTCCCTAACGTTGCCCCAAGCTTTAGGGTTCCCCCCCCCCACAAGCCCTACCTCTCTCTATTGAAAGGGCACAGAGGTTAGGACCAAAGAAAGTCTCTGAAAATGGCTCAGTTAGAAATAGGACATGTATATTTAAATTACTTAAGTTCCAGGACAAAATGGAAATTCTGAGATTATATAGGAAATTTGATACTTTTGTTAATAATGATAAAAAAAAGTTATGCTATTTCAAGATTTCTCCGGTGAGACTGTTCAAAAAAGGAAAGCTATGTCGCCCATATGTACAACCATGATAAATAAAGGTATCAAGGCACGCTTGATGTACCCTGCTAAGATAATAGTGGATGACAATGGCAATAAGCTTGTCTTTATGAGCCCTCTAAAGCAAGAGAATATATTGATTCTAGATGATAATCAAATGAGAATGTAACCCCTATAGTACAGGATTCAACTATGTTTATATTAGTATGTTTGCGATTTGTTTGGTTGAATGTCTATGTCTTTTAAAAAAAAAAATTTTTTTTTTTTCCCTGTCTTGCTCTCCAGCCCGCTCTTACCACACATCATTTATAATCACATTATCCACAGAAGCGATCCGTGGTATAGTGAAAGTAGTGTATTTAGATTCTCTCTGTACACAAGAATATAGGTATAGCTCTAAGAATAGAATGGAGGCTGTGGCAGTACTCGGCTACCTCAGCGCAGTTAGAATAGTTAGAAATAGGATTATACAAACTGACTCAAAATGGGAGGATAGAGATGTTTTTAGTCTATTACTGGTTCAGGGACCATTTTTTAAAAAAAAAAATTCTGTTGTAATATGTTTGATCCAATAGGAAACTTCAAGATTCTTTCTTGGAATGTGGGGGGCATTACTAACCCAATGAAATGTAAGTTAATAATTAAAAAGCTAGGTCTCCAGGAACCTAGTGTAGTATTTCTACAAGAAACTTATTTAAAGGATACAGAGATTCCTAAATTGAGATCTAGATGGATAGTGGAAATTATCGCTACATCTTGCAGAAATAGAAAACTAGGGGTCGCAATTCTTTTAAATAAAAATCTTACATATCAAATAATACAGGTGGAATTAGACTTGGAGGCCAGATATATCATATTGCAAATACGAGTAAAGGGAATAAAATTGTTTTTTTGTAATATATATGCGCCAAACACTTTTTCTAAAGCTTTTTGGGAAAAACTGAAGAGTAAATTGTTACCATTTATATCAGACAATCTAGTGATAGGTGGTGATTTTAATTTGTCATTTTGCCCTGAGCTGGACAGATTCTCAAAAAAAACCATAGCTGTATATAATAAACTATATAATAAATTATCAGCTAATGATGGTAGACATGTGGCGACTTCAGAACCCAGATCAACGCTTATTTACATGTGAATCTAAAAAGTATAGAACATTTACGAGAATAGATTTTATTTTAGTTGTGGAACCTCTCTCATTGCAAAAAATGGAGGCCACGATAGGTGATATAGTGATATCTGATCATGCGGTTGTCTCGCTGTCATTTCATTCCTTAGCGAATCAGGCAAAAGGAAATTTTTCTATTGTTTTCCCCCGGTATATGAATAAAAACATTAGATTCATCTTATGGTTTAAACAGAAATGGAAAGATTATTGCACTCTTAATATATCATATTTTCAAAAAATTTAAATTTTTTGGGAAGCCTCTAAGGCATACTTAAGGGGAGAAATAAAGGCCTATATGTGTAAAAAAAAAACGTAAAGACAACATAAGAGAAACTCAACTGGCAAAACAAGTTAGAAATAGTTATAAGAAATATATCGGGAATCCAATTCCCGTACACTGGGAGAGATACGCTAGCGCCAGACAGGAAAGAGATATCTTCTTTAAACAGAAATCTTTGGAAGAAGAGATAAAACTAAATCTGCGCTTTAAGGGACATTATGGCTATTAAGCCAAATATCTTGCTAAATTAGTCAAAACCACAAAGAAGAAAAATTATATATTAGCAATTAAAGATCAAGATAAGAGATATACGGAAGTGTCAGACATTAGTAAAATATTATATCGATACCATGAAAAATTATATACAAAGAGCACTAGTCATGCACAGAACCTAGAAAAATTTTGGTCACAAATAAAAATCCCCAGAGTGTCACAAGATCTATTGGAGAAACTTAATGCCCCTATATCTGGGAAAGAGATAGGGGAAGCAATTGAAAAAGCGAAGCTAAATAAAGCCGCTGGACCAGATTGTCTACCTGTAGAATACTATAAAATCTTAGTAGAAGAAATTAAACCTAGTTTAGAAAAATTGTTTAATAATTATTTCATGAATGGTAACTCTCCCTCAGAATATTTTGCGGCTGCCAATATTTCTTTGATTCTTAAAAAAGATAAAGATGCAGAGGATCCAGCCTCATATCAACCGATTTCCGTACTTAATGCGGACTATAAAATATTATCATCTATTTTAGCATCTAGATTAATGTTGTGTCTTGATGAAATTATACATCCAGATCAGTCGGGGTTTATGAAATCAAGAAATGTATCTAAAAACATGCGGAAAGTAATAACCTTATTAGATTACACATGGAATAAATATCAAATGCCAGAAAGATATTTTAAATATGACAGTGCTCTTTTAACCCTTGACGCTGTCAAAGCTTTCGACTCTATAGAATGGGAATATCTATTCCAGACCCTTGAAAAATTTGAGTTTAAAAACCATTTTGTACGGGTTGTCCGTAATATTTACCAGTCCCCTATATCTTATCTGTTAATTAACAATAATTTAACTCCTGGGATAAGACTTAAAAAAGGTACAAGACAAGGTTGTCCGTTATCCCCCCTTCTCTTTAATTTCGCGTTAGAACCTCTTGCTATAAGGTTGAGGGATATTGTAGAAGGGATTACCATCAGTAAGACAGTTCTTAAAACTTTATTGTATGCAGATGACATCTTAATTTTTTTATATAATACACCTAGAGCTATCCCTATAGTCATAGAGTGTTTGAATTTTTTTAGTACATTCTCAGGCTATAAAGTGAACTATAATAAAAGTGAGATGATGTGGATATATAAAACACGGCATGCTATAACTAATACAGAGTTTAAAGAGGTGGATTCTCTTAGATATCTTGGAATCTATCTGCATAGAAACCCTGCAAGATGGTATGGGCTCAATTTCTATCTTTATTACAGAAAATCTATACTGATTTGAAACTTTGGTCAACATTTTCAATATCAATGTCAGCTAGAGTGAATCTCATTAAGACCATTGTCTTCCCCCGGCTTCTCTTCCCTTTACAGAATTTACCGTTAATACTAAACGAAATGGATACACGCAAATTAAACTCTAGTTTTTCTCAATTTATTTGGCATAATAAGAAAAAATCGTGAATAGCACTAGAAAAGTTGATGCAATCCCGGGAAGACGCTGGACTTGCTTTACCAAATATAAAGATCTATAATTTTGCAGCCCTGGGTAAAATTGCGCTCGACTGGCTTGTAGGCACGAGTTGGTTTTCAACGATAGAAATAGAGAATATTTTAGTCTCTCCTTTCTCACTTAAAGCTTTGTTGCACATCCAAGTTAAAGAAATACCTTGTATTATAAAAAAGCTACTTTCAGTTAAAAACATAATTCTTGCTTGGCAAAAATGATGTATTTTAATAGGCGTAGATTATACCTTCTCTGAGTATCTACCCCTAATGGGAAACCCCGAATTCCCCCCGGGAAATAATCAGAAGATATTCAGAGAATGGTATAATAAAGATCTTAAGTCGGTCCATCAATTTGTTACAGAGGAGCGAGAAATTATATCTTTTGATAATTTGAAATCCCGGTTCGATCTATCAAGCAAGGACTTTTATTTCTATCTGCAAGTGCATCACTTTATTACATCAAGGGGTTACTTTCTGGATGAATAGAATGTACCAAACAAATATTTATATTGATATGGAAGATATTTTTTTCTTTGTTAGTTCCATGCTAGGGGCAGTACCACAAAGTAAGATCTTAAATACAATTATCTTACTTGTTAAACAAATAATACTGAAAAACTGGAAAGCTAAAAGAATGCCCGGCGTTTCAGCTTTTATTAAAGAAATCCAGATGCAAATTATTTTTGAATCTTTCCATCTCAGGGAGGCAAATGAAAAAGAAATTAGAAAGTTTC
Organism: Bombina bombina; assembly: GCF_027579735.1. NCBI lineage: Eukaryota > Metazoa > Chordata > Amphibia > Anura > Bombinatoridae > Bombina > Bombina bombina. Next base: position 820,070,478 of record NC_069504.1, read on the forward strand.
TATTGGGATGGTTACCCATAATTAAGACATATGCGGAAGATGTACAAAAAACAATATTATATCCATTCCTAAGTTCTCAATGTTTCTGCGACCTAGTATTATTAGGTGACTTCCCGACAGATTGGGTCATGAGTCATAGGTAGATATAATAGAAGGCATTGGAAAAGCCCTGCAGGGAACTGGCAAAGGTAGACAAGTTTAGATCAGAGGGGATCGCTAGCGGAGTATGGTTGAGTGCGAGAATCATGAGAGCTCTTTTTTTTTTTTCTTCTCCATTGTGTTTTTGTTTTGTGTTATTTTTTTTGTCTTTTTTGGATGATTTTTTGTTTTGCCAATAAATTGAGCTGCCAGGGCCTAAAGATGGGATAATTTTCAGGATAACATTTCCATGCTAAAATGGATAAAATAGCGATCTTGTGTTTATATATATTATTTTATTATTCTACTTTGTACACGATATTGTCTAAATCTGTTTTTTTTTGTTTCTAAGATATGTACATGTTTACACCTTGCTTGGTGCTGTTCTTTAGTTTTTTTGTACAACTTTGAAAGCCCTTTTCGGCAGCTTCAAATAAATAAAAATAAAAAAAATACAATTCTGCAACAAAATATAGTATTGTCCCTTTAATATAGAAAGGTATTAAAGACACACTTGGTTAATATTGCCTACAAATACACCTCGTTTAACACTATTTACAAGTTTATATTATATTATTGAATTCCCAAAGGTGTCACGGGCAGATACAAAATAAATGAGGGGTGTTACATAAGCTGCAAAAGTACGTCTAGGGTGTCTGAAAAGGTTTTGTCACTCATTTATTTTTTTCATACAAGCACTTCTCAAACACTTTTTTTTAGAACTACTTTGTTTTAAAGGGACTTTTTTTTTTCATGATTCAGATATAGCATACATTTTAAAACAACTTTACCTTTTACTTCTGTTATCCATTTTGATTCATTCTCTTGGTATCCTTTATTGAAGAAGCAGCAATGCACTACTGGGAGCTAGCTGAACACATTGATAAGCCAATGAAAAGGAGTATACAAGTGCAGCCACCAACTTTCAGCTAGCTCCAAGCTCCTGAGCCTACCTAGGTATACTTTTCAACAAAGAATACTAAAGAGAACAGAGCAAATTAGAACATTGAAGTAAATTGGAGAGTTGTTTAAAATTGTATGTTCTATCTGAATCATAATATAAATACATTTGGGTTTTATGTCCCTTTAAGCGCAACAAAGACATTAATAAACATCCTAACAAGCCTAAAGTAGCTGAAGAAGCAGGAATGCACTACTGGGATCTAGCTGAACACATCAATCAGCCAATGAGAAGGGTATACAAGTGCAGCCACCAATCAGCAGCTAGCTCCAAGCTCCTGATCCTACCTAGGTATGTATTTCAACAATGAATACTAAAGAGAACAAAGCAAATTAGATCAAATAAATTGGAGATTTGTTTAAAAGTGTATGCTTAATCTGAATCATAAAATAAAATTTTTGGGTTTTAAGATTAACAAAAAAAAAACCATTAATAAGCAGTCTAAGAAGCCTAAAGTAGCTATAGAATTGTTTTGTTAAAACTGTTCATCACTATCACTGTATACGTGATACACAGAGCTGGATGTCGCCGCTGACACTAAATTACATCACAGCTATTTGATGTTTCTCGTTGATGTGCTGTATTCATGCAGTTGTGGTCATATGGGGCACTATACAACTTGATTTATTACTGTGAAGACTCCAAGCTTCAGTATATAGCAAGGAGACAGGGAAAGGTCGGATAAAGTGTATTTAAAAAATAAAGGGGCTGAGCATGATCCCTGTATAGGGCCAGATTACTAGTGACGCGTTAACAGTTACTTGCGAGCGATAAGGGGTTCATTGCGGGAGTTTGTGCACGTTGGGGTTTTCTGCTTGTATTACAAGTTTAGCGCAATTGTGATTTACGCTAGAGTGATTACAGCGTCCTCAGATTTTTGCTTAACTTTTTCGTGAAACAAAAAAGTGTCACAAAACACATAAAAAATACATTACAAAGAACAGTTACAAACATAATAACACCATCAAATAAAAATTATTAAAAGAAAATTGCACAAAAAAATATAAAGGCTCAAAGATTTGTATATGTATGTATATATATATTTATATATATATATATATATATATATATATATATATATCCATATATATATATACTGTATATATGTGTGCACATATGTATTTATATGTAAATATATGTATTTATAGACATATACACATATATAGACATATTTATTAGGTTAGTGCATGAGGAAAAACAATTTACTTTCAACTCATAATACGAGCACAATTGGACGTGCGCAAAAAGCTTACTTCTAGCGTGGTTAAAGCTCAAGCGAGAGCATTAAATAGCACTCAACTGGCCTAGACTGATTATTAACAGAAAAACAGATTTTGTGCATAAATGACTTGATATGTTTCTCTAGAAGATTTTGATTGACCCCCAAAGTTAGGAATAGGTGGTAGAAGATTAAAGGGACATGAAAATGCACACAAAAAAATGCATTTAATTAGTGCGCTATTGTTTAATGTTTAACACATAGTTAAAGTCAGCTACAGAGCAGCAATGCACTGCTGTGAGCTAGCTTAGCACATTTGGTGAGCTAATGACAAAAGGTATATGTGTGTAACCATCAATCAGCACACAACTCCCAGTAGTGATTTGCTGCACCTGATCTTACCTAGTTATGCTTTTCAAGAAAAGATAGCAATAGAGAACAGTACATTTGATAATAAATAAGTGAATTCAAAAGTCTCTTAAAAGTGCGTGTTGTCTCTAAAGCAGGAAAGTTGAATGTTGAAGTTCTTGTACCTTTTAGTTTTCTACCAAATACACTCTGTACAGTTCAGGCTCCAGTTATCAAGCTGTGAAGTACGACTTTGGAGCGACTTCGATACAAGCTTATA
>NC_069504.1:820078423-820100923 GCF_027579735.1 Bombina bombina
CTTTTATGTTAACTGTTTCCTCCCCTCCCTTTCTTGACCAATTCTTTTTCTCCTTCTTCCTCATTCCTTGACAGCCAATAGATTTTAACAGCAGTTTAAGCAACAGCAAATAGAATGTATTGTTCCAATGATTATGAATTAATACTTGTAATTAAAAATACAATCTTTCATTTCTTCATGAGCATAAGGATTCAGAATGCAGTTTAGGATTTTGCATTTTAGTGATCAATCTTATAAAAACCTATATTTATTAAAGAAACTAAATGACAATCGACAGATAAACATAAAAAGGTGTTAATATCATTTTCAGTATGTTCTGTTGTTAAAGGAACATTAAACATAATGAGATTGTAGTTTAAAGAGCTAGATTACAAGTGGAGCGCGAAAATTTTGCGCTCCCGCAAACTGACAAATTTGCCCGTTTGTGGAAGCGTGATAATTAACCAGCCATTACAAGTTGCTGGTTAATGCTACCGCAAGCTGGTGATAGCAATTAGCGCTCAGAAAATTAACTAGAGATCCGAAATCTGGTTAATTTTCTAAAAGTGCCCCAAATGCCCTCAAAATAGAGGGCATTATAGTTTTTATATATAAAAAAAAAAATCTAGTATTTTTTTTTAAATAAGAAAAAAAAACTGCACTAGGCAGTTTTGGGGCTTTAAAGTTGGTGGGAGTGGGGTGTGGCACGGAAAAGTGGGGTGTGGCACTGAAAAGTACCTTTATGATGCAGCCTATGTGAACTGTGTGTTCCCAGTAAATGTGTATGTATTGGCTTATATAGATATAGATATGTGTTAATATGAGTATTTAAACATATTAACACATAAATATATGTATATAATCATATACATATATATTTATATTTGCTGCCCATTACTGCGCTACTTACCCCCTTTGCTGTGCTGAAGTTCTGATGCTCTGACGGCAACAGAACGAGGCTTCCAAAGGAGCCTATGGACACTCGCTCTCGTTAGCGTAATGCTTTCCAGCAATGCAAACACTAAGTCGCATTTGAATTGCTGTGAACAATAGCATATGCTGGTATTACAAAGTGGAACGCAAATATCACTTTCTAGAAAGCGATATTTAGCGCTCCACTTGTAGTCTGGTCCAAAATGTTTAATTAATTGCAGTAATTAAACTTTGCAATATACTTTCATTATTTATTTTGTCCTCAATTACAACAATTAAATTAAAAAAATTGTGAGATTTACAATTTCTGTTAAAGTGGAAGTGTAGGCTCCAGAGTCCTATATTCTGCACAGTAATTGGTTGCACACTCAAGTAACCCATTTATAATTGTCCCTAATTGACCTCAGCAGAAAAAAAAGCTTAGGTTACAACATGGCAGCAGCCATTGCCTTATGGACATTAAAACTTTACATATCAGTAGCCATAATATTTTTTGGTCAGGGTATAACACACATAAATAAATATATATATAAATATATATATATATATATATATATATATATATATATATATATATACAAATATATATATATATATATATATATATATATATATATATATATATATATATATATATATATAAAAATTCCTACTTCGTCAGGCCAAGTTGATAGGCGGAGCCCGAAACGTACGTTGCCTGTGGACGTAGATGTGATGTCAGACGCCAACGGAGCCGATGCAAGCATGCTGGTTTGAATTTCATCTCAGGATTTTCCATATTGGTCGTATTCAGGCTGCAGCAGTACCCTGCTACAATCGGATATCTTTCCTGCAGAAGTGTGTGCCAAGCCTCCTTGAATCCTGGACGGATTGGGTGAGATTGCTCATAGAGCGCAACGATAACACTGTTATCACTCATTGGCGGACCTTGGTCCTGAAGTGCCACTTTTCTGTACACATCCATGCCTGGTTACACTGTGGAAAATTACATATAGCAATACATCTAAGGCAATACCGAATATATGAATCAACACAACAATCACGCACATTACGCTGCTATATATGCATGAACTGCATTGCATGAACTGCTTTATTTCTTTGCTATTGCTAGACTCTGTGTCAAACCACGCCTCTATATTTGCATGAACTGCTGCATTTGTTCTTTTGCTCTATTGCCTGCATCCTATCTTATCATACCCATCGCTCTTCCTACAAATGTACACATTATATGAGTTTCATAAGTTGATGGGATTGACCAGTGACCACATGCTCCTGATTTTGGACTGACATCCATTCTTTGCTCCTTTCTAACTGGGGACGCCCAGTGTGCTTTATATGTTATGTTTGTTTGTTTGTATTTTTATTTGTTTATGTATTTGATTTAGGATGTTTTCTTTTCTGCATTTTCTTTTCATTTATTAAATTTATCTTCTTTTTTGCATTTTCTTTTCATTTATTAAATTTATCATATTTTGATGTCAATTGTTCTGGGCTACATAATTGTTTCATATTGATTGACATTCCAAGTGCGGAGACATTTTTCTGTATTTATAATGTTTTTTGGGGTAAAGTGGTATGAGTCTACCCTAGTCTTGTGCACTTCCTATATTCATTGTCTTGATTATTTTTTGAATTAGTGCTTATCCTTGAGTAATGTGTTGATATATATATATACACTAATTCCATTTTTGAGTTTTGCACAGCCCTAATTACAGGAAGTTGTATGACTGTTATATGTTCTGTAAGCTAGTTTTCCCACTCTAATGAAAAATAAATTATTATTTTGCATACACTGTAAGGTCAGAAACATCTTTTTCAAGTTACATTTATAGGCTATTTGTAACATTTCTCATGCCCCCATACCCACCTTTGGTAGCAGCATTAAAAAAACAAGACTGAATGCCTTGTGAAATTGTTAAAGCAAGAGCAAATGTTGCCCGTGTTTTATCTTCTTAGAGACTCAGAAACTTTCCAAGAATTAAGTTAAAGGGACACTGTACCCAAAAATTTAATTTCGTGATTCAGATTGAGCATGAAATTTTAAGCAAATTTCGAATTTACTCCTATTATCAAATTTTCTTCATTCTCTTGGTGTCTTTATTTGAAATGCAAGAATGTAAGTTTAGATGCCGGCCCATTTTTGGTGAACAACCTGGGTTGTCCTTGCTGATTGGTGGATAAATTCATCCACCAATAAAAAAGTGCTGTCCAGAGTACTGAAACAAAAAAAAGCTTAGGTGCCTTCTTTTTTCAAATAATGATAGCAAGAGAACGAAGAAGAATTGACAATAGGAGTAAATTAGAAAGTTGCTTAAAATCGCATGCTCTTTCTGAATTACAAATGAACAAATTTGGGTTCAGTGTCCCTTTAAGGGAGTTGTGAGTGAATAAAAACAAGTAGTGTACAAGTGCCTCAGACAAAAATAAATCAGGTCTGATCTGGATGAGTTAAAGCTTACTGCTCAACCAATGCTATGGTTACTGTAAGGTAAACATTTACAAATGAAAAATTACCAAAATGCATTAAATTTAATCAGCTACAGATGCTTTGTTTAGGTTATCAGTTTACTAAGGGGGAGCAGATCTGTGGCGTGTGTGCCCTGCGGCTGCCTCCTACCTGAGTTATGTAGTCAGAATGAGCCGGGTCAGCCCCCTTCTCTCAGGCTCCGCTCCACAGATCCCACTCGGCGACTTACTCCACAGCAGCTCCACTTCTTCTAACTCTCTGGCCACCTGGGAGATCACGTGCGCGACTCCCTCCATCTATTTGCGGCGTGTCGACAGGAAGGAAGGCGGCGTCACATGACCTCGGTGAAAAGCCGGTCATGTGACCGCCGCACGGTCAAAAATATATATATTTTTAAAATCATGGCCACAGTGATAATCAGTGCACTGCCAACAGAGAAGTGCCGCCCCCCCCCATATTTGTCGATCTAGGCACCGGCCTTGTTGGCCTATGCATAACTATGCCCCTGACTAACATACATCTACTGTACATATTATTCTCAGGTTAATATTTGCTTTTAATACATCGCTTTATCTATCATTTGTTTAATATTTATTGTCCCTTTAAAGTTTTCTTTTCTTGCAGTATTGTATTTTATTTTTGTGCTGCCCTAGGCCCTGGCAAATCTGATGCCTCCTTCCACTTCACAAACTGAGGCTAGGAACACATTTAGGGCTCATGCACCCCTACAAGACAACCAGGCATCATTCATTTGTAATAACATTAGAATGGCTGAGGCAACAACCCTAATTAAAGTGTCATAAACATAGCATGCCATTTTAATCAGCTTTCCAATTTACTTCTAGCCCATGTTCTCAGTTTTCTTGTTATTCTTTGTTGAAAAGCAGGAAGGTAAGTTCAGGAGTGTGCACATGTCTGCAGCACTATATGACAGTAGTTTTGCAACAGTGTTTGGCATTGGCAGGAGCACTATATGGCAGCACCATTTCCTGTCATGTAGTACTCCAGACATGTGCACGATACCTATCTAGATATCTATTCAACAAAGAATAACATGAGAACAAAATACCTTTTAAAACTTATATTCTCTATCTGATTCATGAAAGACAAAATTTGAGTTTCATGTCCCTTTAAACCCCAAACAATTTACTGCCCCCAACAAACTCTGCTGCTCCATGTACATACTTAGTAAAGGAACATTGCATTTTTGTTCACATATACACATATAATTGTTCTAAATACAATTAATAAATGTTTAATTTGTTAATGGAACATTCAAATGATTTGTTTATGTCTGCATCAGAATGCATAACAATAATTTAAATATGCAATTTTGTTAACAAAGATTGAAAAGTTTTGCAGTCCAGAGATATAACCTTTGAAAAGCTTCTTGAGTAATTATTTTCTCCATTACTATGGTCTATTAGGGAGAATATAGGAGAGTGTCGATCTCACAGCATGCAAGCCACTAGCGATACTGCAGTGCCAGCCGCCCCACAGTAAACTGGAAGGTCAGAAAAGTAGTAGAAAAAATTGTACAACTTTTCAAGCTACAAGCCCTTCTGTAGATAATAAAATATAGAAAGAATATTTTTAATTGTGGATATAATGACCACTAGGTGTCCCCCCTTCTTCAAAGGAGGTTATTGTGGAACAGACTAGGAATTAAAGGGACAGACTACTCCAGAATTATTATTGTTTAAAAAGATACTATACTATAAAAACTCCAAGGGCATGAGCACAATGTTATCTAAACGGCACACATGAATGAACGCACACATGAATGAACTACCTGTGAAAAACTGTCAAAATGCTTTGAGATAAGAGGTGGCCTTCAAGGGCTTAGAAATTATCATATGAGCCTGCCTATGTTTAGCTTTCAACTGTAATACCAAGAGAACAAAGCAAATTTAATCAAAATAGTGAATTGGAAAGTTTTTTAAAACTGCGTGCCCTATCTGAATCAAATGTGTATTAAAGTGTGTGAGTAGAAAATATATCAAATATGTCACTGAGGGGGAGGGATATTGCCCTAACCCACAGGGGGTGCTGGATGCAAATTACAAAGTAAATTAAATCAAAAGAAAAATAAGTAGCATCCCCAAAGCACTCACCAAAAGCAACAATATTCTCTAGACAAAATACCCCACCACTGGACAAAATAATAAAACATAACTTTTAATAACACTTTAAAATATATAAACACACATTTAAAAACAACATTAACTAGGTTAAAATAATTCAACTGTAATACTATGTGGGTTGCAATATGACCTGTGAGGAGTGAACAACTTTTAAAACTTGAATTAGAATTACTGGGCTAAAAAGGAATGTGAGTGGTTTAAACTGGAACTATAATTCCATTGGCTAAAAATGGTGACTAGCTTTGATTGGCTGGAGTAGCCTATTTAACTGTGATCTACCATAACTAGTTTGCCTTTGCGAAATGTGCGTCAGGCATCTAAAGGCAGGGTTTGGGTGTGATTGAGGATTTCTGTACACCTCCACCTATTTGGTAATATGGTTTTTTGAAATAAATGTTTTTGTTTTTTTTACCCAGACTAGTATGGGAATACACAGCTTTTTTTAATAATTGCTCTGGTAGTTACACGTGAGCTTAGTAGTTTGCGATCCCATTATGCTCCTGAGAGCAGGCTTATGAGTCACCGGTAGACCATAGAAAGTGATCTTTTGCATTTGTGTAACACAGATCAATGGGGATAATTACCCACTTTGTACTGGACTGAGGTTAACAGGTTTATAGCCTTATTAGGATTTATGTGTATCTGACCTTACCTGCCTATATATCATTTAACCTAGTTAATGTTGTTTTTAAATGTGTGTTTATATATTTTAAAGTGTTATTAAAAGTTATGTTTTAATATTTTGTCCCTACAGTGCTGGGGTGAGAATATTGTTGCTTTTGGTGAGTGCTTTGGGGATGCTACATATTTTTCTTTTGATTTAACCTATCTGAATTATGAAAGTTTAATTTTGACTGTCCCTTTAAATGGTTAAAATGGAGATTGACTACACACCTGGTGACAGGCATAAGTGAGTCAGGTGTATGTTAAGGTCTATGACGTGACTAAGGGCTTGTTGCCCAAAACTTTGTACAATTTGCTCTACTCCTGAACAAAGATGGATGTTTCTGTTTCAGCTGTGCTGATACTGTTTTTACTTTCCTGATTCTAAATTCCATGGGATGCTTTCCAACCTCTTGGAGGGAGAAATACACATTTCAGGTATAAATCACAGGCAAAGGAGGCAAAATCAATAATGAAAGTGCATTGCAAACTTTTTTGTTTCCACTATGCATGATAAATAGGGATGGGCGAATGTGTTTATATTTGAATTCAAATGTTAGAACGAATGTTATTGTAGAAATTCGATTTACATAATAGAATGTTTATAAGAACGAATATTCTTAAAAATTCTATTATCGAATGTTATTTACAGTTTTCGAATGTCACATTCGAATTCAAATGTCACATTCAAATTCGAATATTACATTTACAAAACACAATTGTAGTCTAGAAATACTATTTCGAATTTGAATGTGACATTCGAATTCGAATATTACATTTCTAAAACACAGTATTAGACTAGAATTACTATTTCGAATTTGAATGTCACATTCAAATTTGAATGTCACATTCAAATTCGGATATTACATTTATAAAACACAGTATTAGACTAGAAATACTATTTTGAATTTGAATGTTACATTCGAATTAGAATGTAGCATTCAAATTTGAATATTACATTTATTAAACACAGTTAACTAGAAATACTATTTCGAATTTGAATGTGATATTCGAATTCGAATGTGACATTCAAATTTGAATATTACATTTTAAAAAACACAGTATTAGACTAGAAATACTATTTTGAATTTGAATGTTACATTTATTAAACACAGTTGTAGACTAGAAATTGAATTTTAATATTACATTTTGAAATTGAATGAATACATAGCTAAAAATTCTATTATTCGAACAAATATTTTCGAATTTTATTGAAAAATTAGAAAACGAAAATTCAAAAATAGAATGTTATATAAACATTTGAAATTCGATTCGAATGAACGAATGTATCAAAATTCTTTTTAAATTTTGAATTTTTAGAAACATTGGCCCATCCCTAATGATAAACCTTTTTACCTAGATTACCAATATTAGTGCTATTGTGTGTTAACATCGATTGAGCGCAATCAATAGTGATTCTATTTTTGTGTTCATATTACAAGCCCAAAGTTATTTTTTATCGTTCAAGCAATAGTCTAGTGGGCGCTAAAATCTCCATGTGTATATGCTCAATCCCTCTTGTATTCTAGTCCTTAAATGGAATTACATTTTGAGTTTAATGTCCCGTTAAAGGGATAGTAAAGTCAAAATTAAGCTTGCATGATTCAGATAGAGCATGTCATTTTAAGACATTTTTAAATTCACTTCTATTTTCTAATGTGCTTTGTTCTCATGATATCCCTTGTTGAAAAATAATACGCACATATCCTACACTAGTGTGAGCTGCTGCTAATTGGTGCCTACACACATTTGTCTCTTGTTACTGGCTAAATAGATGTGTTCAGCGAGCTGTCAGTACTGCAATGCTGTTCCTTTAACAAAGGGTAACAAGAGAATTGAACAAATTTGATAATGGAAGTAACTTGAAAAATTGTTTAAAATTGTATGTTCTATCCAAATCATGAAAGACAATTTTGGGTTTCCTATCCCTTTAAATAGATTTGTTTAGATTAATTGTGAACCTCAAAAGAATAGATTACTCACTGGCTAATATAAAGAACTCCCACATATCTTTGCTTTTAAACACTTTAACCCGTTAATGACCAGTGTTGTGCCCCGTAAGACGCTGGTCGCTATGCCTGGGCTTCTCTCTGCCGCGCTCTCGCTCAAAATAGTGAGATTGCGCCATTTCTGCATGCCCCACGGGTGGGGCACTGAAGAAACAGATTTGCAGAGTTACTGATTCAGAGAGGGCTGAAGCTACTTTCTGCCAGGACTTAAGATTGGGGTGACAATTGTGGGGGAGGTAAGAGAGCTGTTGGAGAGGGTTCAGGGAGGGATCAGGGGGTTGGATGTGTCAGGTGGGGGGCAGATCTCTACACTGAAGCTAAAATTAACCCCTTCACTGCTGGGCATAATGCAAGTTTGGTGTGCAGCGGCATTTAGCGACCTTCTAATTACCAAAAAGCAATGCCAAAGCCATATATGTCTGCTATTTCTGAACAAAGGGGATCCCAGAGATGAATTTACAACCATTTGTGCCATGATTGCGCAAGCTATTTATAAATAATTTCAGTGAGAAACCTAAAATTGTGAAAAAGTTAACATTTTTTTTTTTATTTGATCGCATTTGGTGGTGAAATGGTGGCATGAAAATACCAAAATGGGCTTAGATCAATACTTTGGGTTGTCTACTAAAATAAAAAAAATATATATAGTTTTGATAGGTGAATATAAAAAAAGGCTCTATTTCTGTTTAAATGTAGTGATGGCAAAAGTACTAAAAATGCTCTGGTCTTTTGGGGAAGTTTTCCTTCCAAAGATAGGGAGAGTCCACTGCTTCATTCCTTACTGTTGGGAAATACAACACCTGGCCACCAGGAGGAGGCAAAGATACCCCAGTCAAAGGCTTAAATATCACTCCCACTTCCTCATTACCCCAGTCATTCTTTTCCTTTCATCAAGTTAGGAGGTGGCAGAGTAGTGTCAGAAGATTCGGAGAGTCCTGAAAAAGGATATCTGCCCTTCGAGCTAGGACTAGAGTTTTATGTAGTTATGTCAACCTCTTAGTGAGAGTATTGATGAAAGTTAGAGTCTGTAGATGCAGGGAAAGTTTTTCTGCGAAACCATCCAGACTACTGCTAACAGCTCCTAAGCAATCAGTGTTGACAAGTTTCACTGCCTGCTTTCTCTCTCTTAAGTCCATGTCAGGAGCGCTGCTATAAGACTGTCACGTTTGAGAGGCTGTGTTCTGTTTCACAGCATGGATCCTAGAGGTAAGATTGTTTTAATTTTTACACATAAAATGCTATAACAGGGTCACAGTGTGGCTCCTTTATACCTTGATGGATCCAGGGTTAATATCCTCTGAAGGGGGTTTATTTAACTTTTGGGGTTAATTAATCAGTGTAATAATTATTTACATGCTGCTTTGTGTGATTTTTTTCCTGGGCTGATAGACTGTGTTTTTGGCTGGAACAAACAGGTTTCACTTTTAAGTTTCACTTTTGTTTTTGAAAATGTTGCACAGCTCATATTACTTGCTGTACTTGTAATAACAGGGGATCTATGTTCATTTCCTCCATTCCAGCTGAGACTTGAACCTGAGGAGAGCGTTTCCTCTGTTAAATGTCTGGGTCTAGGAGGTGGTGAGTGCCCCACCCATTGGGAGTATAAAAGTGCAGTTTTCTATAATAAAAAATGTTTTTATTTGTGTCCTTCTGTGGGTATAACCTGAGCTATGGAGGACTCTGACATGTTAGAAGCTACTCCTTCTGTACTAAATTATAACTGTTTATATTGTGAGGAGGCCATGGTTTTCCCGCCCACTCAATTATGTTCCACCTGCCTTAACACCGTTATAAAGTCTAAGAAGGGAGACAAGTCTGCTAAGGCTCTTTGTCTCTCTGAGCCGTCTACCTCTCAGGACTCGGCGCCCCGTGAGATTACTACCCTTGCTACATTATCCACTCCACATGCAGTTCCCTGTAGCACATCTAATCCTCCATCCGGAGGGGGCCTTCTTCCTGCAGACTTTGCCGCTCAGTTACAAATGGCGGTGTCTGCGGCCCTCAGTGCATTACCTCGCTCTAACAAACTCAAGAGAATGGTTAAACATAGCTCTCCTGACCAGGAGTCATCTAAATATTTATCAGATTTAGCTATTATGTCCCAGTTATCTGATGATGAGTTAATCTCTGTAGTTTCAGAGGGTGAATTTTCTGGGTCGGAGTCCCTAGCGTCTAAGCCTCCTGCTTAGATTTAAAATTGAGCACTTGTGTTTTTTATTAAAGGAAGTTCTGTCTACGTTAGAGGTTATAGAGGCCGCGCTGCCTGAAGAACCTATGATACCTAAATTAGACAGAGTTTACAAGACAGGAAAGTTCCTTTGACTTTTCCTGTGCCGGTTAAGATGGCATACATTATTAATAATGAATGGGAAAGAATTGGTTCTTCCTTTTCTCCCTCGTCTACTTTTAAAAAGTTGTTCCCGGTCCCGGACTCTCAACTGGATTTGTGGGGCTCCATTCCTAAGGTGGATTTTGCTATCTCTACGCTTGCTAAACGTACTACTATACCTCTTGTGGATAGTTCTTCATTCAGAGAGTCGATAGATAAGAAAATGGAAACCTTTCTGAGAAAGATGTTTCAACATACGGGATTTTTGTTTCAACCGGCGGCTTCAGTTGCCACGGTTGCCAGAGCAGCTGCCTACTGGTGCGACTCTTTGTTGGAACTCAATGAGGTGGAGTCTCTCCTCGAGGATATTCAAGACAGAATTAAAGCTCTGAGAATTGCTAATTCTTTTATCTGTGTTGTGAACATGCAAATTATTCGCCTAATTGCAAAGGCATCTGGCTTTGCAGTCCTAGCCCGTCAGACACTCTGATTGAAGTCTTGGTCTGTGGATATGACTTCTACGTCCAGACTCCATTCTCTTCCTTTCAAGGGAAAGTTTTTATTTGGTCCAGGCCTGGACTCCATTATTTCTATAGTTACCGGAGGCAAGAGTGCCTTTCTATCGCAAGATAAGAAGAACAAGTCTAAGGGACGGCAATCTTCTAATTTTCATTCTGACAAATCCCAACAACAACAATCCTCCTCCAAGCCTGAGCAATCCAAGAGTACTTGGAAGCCTGCTCAGTCCTGGAATAAATCCAAGCAGAATAAGTAGCCCACCAAAAACAAATCGGCATGAAGGGCCGGCCCCCAATCCGGGATCGGATTGTGTAGGGGGCAGACTGTATTTTTTTTTCAGACACCTGGTACAAGTACCTACAGGATCCGTAGGTCCTGGAGGTGGTATCTCAGGGATACAAGATAGGCTTCACATCTCATCTGCCAAGGGGCAGATTCCTTCTCTCAAATCTGTCTACCAGGCCAGAAAAGAGGGATGCCTTTCTAGGGTGCATTCGGGATCCATCCTCCCTTAGGAGTTGTTGTCCCGGTGCCTATCGAAGAAAGAGGTTTGGCTGTTTGGGGTTTTATTCAAAGTTTTTCTTGGTCCCAAAGAAGGAGGGAATTTTCCGCACAATTCTGGACCTAAAGTGCTGAAACAAATTTCTCAGTGTTCCTTCCTTCAAGATGGAGAATTCAGGAAGGCCAGTTTATGACCACTATAGATCTGAAGGATGCTTACCTTCATGTTCCAATCCACAGGGAACACTTTCAGTGCATTCCTGGACCAGCACTTCCAGTTCATTGCCCTTCCGTTTGGCCTAGCTACTGCTCCAAGAATCTTTACGAAAGTTCTGGGGGTTCTTCTAGCCGTTTCCAGAACTCAGGGTATTGCAGTAGCCCCATACTTGGCCGATATTCTGGTGCAAGCACCATCCTTTCGTCTTGCGGAAGAATTCTCTGAGTCCCTTCTCAGTCTTCTTCGATCACATGGATGGAAGATAAACTAGGAAAAGAGTTCTCCTATCCCAAGTACCAGGGTGAAATTCCTGGGTACTATAATAGACTCCATATCCATGAGGAGAGATGTTGCAAGCTAACTTCAGCATGTCTTGCCCTCCAGACCTCCTTGAGTCCCTCTGTGGCTCAGTGTATGGAGGTGATTGGTCTCATGGTGTCCTGCATGGACATCATTCCTTTTGCCAGGTTCCATCTCCGACCTTTACAACTATGCATGCTGAGGCAATGGAACGGCGATCTTTCAGATCGGTCTCAACAGATTGTATTAGACAGCCAGTCAAGAGAATCACTCTCTTGGTGGCTCTGTCCAGATCATCTGTACCAAGGGACATGCTTAAGACCATCCTGGGAGATTGTGACTACGGACTCATGGTGTCCTGTCTCCATGCCAAGCTACCAAGGTACGGGTCGAGGTCGAGGGATCCCCAAGCAGATCTAATAGATGCACTAGCAGTGCCCTGGAGGTTCAAATTCATATATCTTTTTCCTCCATTACTGCTTCTTGCATCAAGCAGGAGCGGATATCAGTAATCCTGATTGCTCCATTGTGGCCGCAAAGGACGTGGTTTGCTGATCTAGTGGGGATGTCCTCATCTCCTCCGTGGAAGTTACCTTGTCGCAGAGACCTGCTGATACAAGGTCCATTTTACATAAAAATCTAGATCCTCTAAGGCTGACTGCGTGGAGATTGAACACTTAGTCTTAGCCAAGAGAGGTTTGTCTGAGAGTGGCGTTGATACTTATTCAAGCTCGTAAAACAGTTACTCGGCGTATCTACCACAAGGTGTGGAGGACCTACTTATTCTGGTGTGAAGAGCTTGGTTTTTCCTGACACAGAGTTAAGGTTGCCAGGAACTTATCTTTTCTCCAGGATGGGCTGGAGAAGGGCCTTTCTGCTAGTTCCCTGAGGGGACAGATTTCGGCCCTGTCAGTTTTATTGCACAAGAGACTGGCTGAGCTTCCAGGCATGCAGTCCTTTGTTAAGGCTCTGATTAGGATCAGACCTGTGTTTAGATCTGGGGCTCCTCCTTGGAGCCTAAATCTTGTTCTTCAGGTTTTGCAACAGGTTCCATTTGAGCCTCTGCATTCCATTGGCATTAAATTGTTATCTTTGAAGGTTCTCTTTTTATTGGCTATTGCCTCTGCGTGCAGAGTTTCTGAGATCTCTGCTTTGCAATGTGAGCCCCCTTATCTGATTTTTCATGCAGATAAGACAGTTTTACGTACTAAATTAGGTTTTCTTCCTATGGTTATGTCAGATCGCAACATCAATCAGGAGATTGTGGTTCCTTCCTTGTGTCCTAATCCTCCTTCATCAAAGGAACGCTTACTTCCCAATTTGTATGTGGTTCACGCCTTGAAATTCTATTTTCAGGCTACTAAGGAGTTTAGACAATCTTCCTCTTTGTTTGTAGTCTATTCGGGGAAGCAGAAAGGGCAGAAGGCTACTTTGACTTCCCTATCTTTTTGGTTAAGGAGTGTCATCCGCTTAACTTACAAGACAGCGGGACATTGTCCTCCTGAGAGGATAACGGCTCATTCCACTAGTGCAGTGGCTTCCTCTTGTGCCTTTAAGAACGAGGCCTCTATGGATCAGATTTGTAAGTCGGCTACCTGGTCCTCCTTACATTCTTTTTCAAAATTTTACAAGTATGATGTTTTTGCTTCTGCTGAAGCAGCTTTCAGGAGAAAAGTTTTGCAGGCTGTGGTGCCCTCAGAATAGGGTCTGCCTTTTCCTTTTTGTTCCCTCCCGTTATTCATTCAGTGTCCTCTGAAGCTTGGGTATAGTTTTCCCAACAGTAAGGAATGAAGCCGTGGACTCTCCCTATCTTAGGAAGGAAAACATTATTTATGCTTACCAGATAAATTCCTTTCCTTCCAGATAGGGAGAGTCCACAGCCCTGCCCGTTTATTCTTGTCTATGGGCGGTCCCCTATTTATTTTATTCTTCTGGCACCATTTAGCGCTGTGGAATCTGTTGGCGCTCTACAAATAACCGATAATAATAATAATTTATACCCTATTGTTTCTCCTACTTTTCTTTGTTCTCTCGGCAGAATGACTGGGGTAATAAGGAAGTGGCATATTTATGCCTTTGGTTAAAGTGTCTTTGCCTCCTCCTGGTTGCCAGGTGTTGTATTTCCCAACAGTAAGGAATGATTGTATTTCCCAACAGTAAGGAATGAAGCCGTGGACTCTCCCTATCCGGAAGGAAAGGAATTTATCTGGTAAGCATAAATTATGTTTTTTGTCTGAAGTGCCCGGTCCTTAAGGGATTAAAATGCCCCATCAAAAATATGAGGTCACATTTAAAAAAAAAATGTATACAATATATTTTTTCATTGAAGGGACATCAAATTCAACATTTTTCTCCCATGATTCAGATAAAGCCAACAATGAAAAACTTTTAAATGTATTTCTGTTAACAATTTTACTTCATTCTCTTTGTGTTCTTGGTTAAAGAGCATACCTAGGTAGGTATTGTGTGTGTGTGTGTTTTGTGGGAGCAGTGTTGCAAGAATACTTTTAACAATGTTATACTACTTTTGAGCACTAGATGGCAGCAGTATTTGCACAATATATAACATTGTTAAAAGCATACTCTCAAAACTGCTGCCATATAGTGCTCATGACATATGGACACTACTTACCCAGGAATACTCTCTGACAAAGGATACTAAAAGAACAAAAAAATGATAATAGATGCACATTGACATTTTTTAAAAAATATATACTCTCTGAATCATGAAAAAAAATAAGGTTTAATTTCGTAAATTATAATTTAAAATAACTCAAATTTACTTTTGTATAACTTCACATAATAATAGCTGCAAGCTAAATTTAAAATATGTAAGATTTTTCATATTAGTTAAAGGGATAGGAAAGTCGAAATTAAACTTGCATGATTCACATAGAGAATGTCATTTTAAAGGGCCACTAAACCCAAAAATTTTTTTTTCATGATTCAGATAGAGAATACAAATGTAAACAACATTACAATTTACTTCTATTATTTATTTTGCTTCATTTTTTAGATATCCTTAGTTGAAGAAAAAGCAATGCATATGGGTGAGCCAATCACACGAGGGTTCTATGTGCAGCAACCAATCAGCAGCTACTGAGCATATCTAGATATGCTTTTCAGCAAAGAATATCAAGAGAATAAAACAAATTAGATAATAGAAGTAAATTAGAAAGATGTTTAAAATTGCATTCTCTTTCTAAATCATGAAAGAAAAAATGTGGGTTTAATGTCCCTTTAAGACACTTTGAAAATCACTTCTATTTTCAAATGTGCTTAGTTCTCTTAGTATCCCTTGTTAAAAAAATGAATATGCACATATCATACACCAGTGGGAGCTGCTGATAATTGGTGCCTGCACACATTAGTCTCTTGTGATTGGCTAACTAGATGTGTTCAGCTAGCTGCCAGTAGTGAAATGCTGTCCCTTCAGCAATGGATAACAAGAGAATGAAGCAAATTTGATAATAGAAGTAATTTGCAAATTTGTTTAAAATTGTATGTTCTATCTGAATCATAAAAGAAAATATTGTGATTTACTATCCCTTTAATAAAAAGTAGTTGTACTGTGAAATATAAAAAGCAGGGGGAATACTGGGTACTTATCTCACTTTAAAATCATCTTAAAAAGAAGAGCATCCCAAATTGAGGATATTTTTTTTCAAATTGTGTGTGCATATTATCAATACATATAATTTAATATGCAGCATTTTACAACCACCTCCACATCGCCATGGTAACAGAACTCAAGTATTGAGATCCACACAGAAGGAACGGCCCTTACTTGCTAAATACCTTATAAAGCCAAACCCAGCCATGTGCATACGATGCAGAGCAAGCACAGGCTCTATCCAATGCAATCTATTTTTACCGTTGTGAAGAGACTAAAATAGATCAGGTTCTGGTAGTGGAGTAACGCTATTCATACAGAGTGAGAAGAGATAATTATTTCATGTTGAACTTGCAGTTCTTTTAGGATAGAAAAAGGATGCAATACAAACAGTAATATATATTCAAGGTGCATTAAAGGGACCATTTAGCATAAAAATAAATGTTTTACCCCTGCATTGTACATTTACCAACAGACTCTCGGTGGGACATTATTGCTGACTCGATTGAAATGTTTGCAGTATTTTTTTTTAAGTTTTGTGACGATTGTTTGATCTGATGTTTTATGGTTTTGAATTTATGCTGAAAGTAAGGATGTTAACTAGTTCACCACATAGATGTTAAAACTACGGTGCAGGGGAGGTCATCCATATCATGACATTAATTTTATCGCTGTCCTTTAAAAACTCCTGATATAAGGTAACTTGGTGGCAGAAGGCGATAACCATTTCCCTTGATTAAAAATTCTCAGGCTGTATATAACATTATTAACCATAATAATGGCGTGTATAACGTGCGCACACCTTCTCACCTCACTCGTGGCTGGCGGCCGTGGTAGCGGGTGGGGGGATATGTATATATTATATAGTGGGAATACAGTCACTTATTTGTCCTTAAAGGGACATGAAACCCAATTTTTTTATTTCGTGATTTAGAAAGAGCATGTCATTTTAAACAACTTTCTAATTTACTTCTATTATCTAATTTGCTTCATTCTCTTGATATCACTTGCTGAAAAGCATATCTAGATATGCTCAGTAGCTGCTGATTGGTTGCTGCACATAGAGGCCTTGTGTGATTGGCTCACACATGTGCATTGCTATTTCTTCAACAAAGAATATCTAAATAATTGAGCAAATTAGATAATAGAAGTCAATCGGAAAGTTGTTTAAAATTGCATGCCCTATCTGTATCATGAAAGTTTAATTTTGACTAGACTGTCCCTTTAAATACACCTGACAGCACCAATATTGATTCTCCCCTTGCCCGCGGTACCCCTCCTATATTATCAGTTAGCTGAATGTTTGGCTTATAACCTAACGCTGTAAACCCACTCAAATATTTCAGGGCTTTGATATTATAGGATATAATCGCCTTTCCTTATACTCCCGGAATACAAAGTTTCTTTTTACTATGAGCATACTCTCCCTACGGATGGTCTGAATATACCCACTGTGAGGCCTACCCCAATTTTATATAATGCCTACTTACCTAAGTCTCACCTTTTACACCTGCATATAGCAGTAGTAGGTATTACCAAATATAAAACTGACATACACTCTCTGGCTATATATGTCTCCACTTTACTACAACCCAATAACTTTTTCTAACATCATATCTTTTTTCCCTGAGACATAAATTCTTCCGTGTTGTTTTTTTTTCTTTTTTTTTCTGTTTGTTATGTTGAATCCTATCCCTGCATATCCCCAAAACTGTTTATAAGTGACTCTGTTTAGGACCCAAGAGAGGTCTGAAATGTTAAAACTGGGGATAAGAAAGCAGTACACTGAATCAGAAGATGTATTTCTAAATCGTGAGCCCCATCTTTAAGTATAAATGGCAGACTCTGTTAACATTATGCATTATTTGTTCCATGTTTTCTCGCAGTCAATATAGGGGATCAATTCAATGATGTATTGTACTATAACATTTCTGATGTGTGCTATGTGCATCCATTTTTATGATGTGTACTTTTGTTTGATATGAATAAAGCTTTTTTGAAAATAAAAAGAAAATAAAAAATTATCCCTATTAAAATCAAAAGGTGGGGGACAAAAATAAAAAATAAAAAAATAAAATGTTTTATTTTATTAGAATATTTTGTTTTCCAGTGAAATACTTATTTTACCATGTGTTTGACCCCTGCAAAGTACACCAAAATGGCCTCTGTGTAGCTCCAGATAAGGATGTTACCTGTGACTGGAGCAAATACACTAATGCATGCCCCTGAATGGAATACTGGCATATCTGGATACATAACTTTAACAGCATGCTTAACCTCTTTGTAATAGTTAAACCTTAAAGGGACAGTCTAAACCCTGCCCAATCCCCGCCCCCAACCCCACCGTTTTTACAATTTAAAAACATGGGAGAAAAATCATTTTAAATAAAAAAACATAAATCCACTAAAGTAGAGCACTATAACATTGTATATACAGCCCCAACACACACACACAGCCCCCCATACACACACAGCCCACACACACACAGCCCCCCCCGGCTGTGTGTATGTGTGTGTTGGCTGTGTGTGTGTGTGGGGGGGGGGGGCTGTGTGTGTGTATGGGGGGGCTGTGTGTGTGTGGGCTGTGTGTGTGGGGGGGGGGGCTGTGTTTGTGTGTGGGGGGGCTATGTGTGTGTGTGTGTGTGTGTGGGAGCTATCTGTGTGTGTGTGCGCTGTGTGTGTGGGGGGGGCTGTGTGTGTGTGGGCTGTGTGTGTGTGGGCTGTGTTTGTGTGGGCTGTGTGTGTGTGTGGGCTGTGTGTGTGTGTGGGCTGTGTGTGTGTGGGCTGTGTGTGTGTGTGTGGGCTGTGTGTGTGTGGGCTGTGTGTGTGTGTGTGGGCTGTGTGTGTGTGTGTGGGCTGTGTTTGTGTGTGGGGGGCTGTGTGTGTGTGTGGGCTGTGTGTGTGTGTGGGCTGTGTGTGTGTGGGGGCTGTGTGTGTGTGGGCTGTGTGTGTGTGTGTGTGGGCTGTGTGTGTGTGTGTGTGTGGGCTGTGTTTGTGTGTGGGGGGCTGTGTGTGTGTGTAGGCTGTGTGTGTGTAGGCTGTGTATGTGTGGGCTGTGTGTGTGTGTGTGGGGGGGCTGTGTGTGTTTATCTGTGTACCTGTGTATGTGTCTGAGTGTGTGGATATATGTGTATATAAGTATCTCTGTGTATATTATATCTGTGTGTTTGTGTGGTACAGTGCATTGCCCCATATCTTTTAAGTATTTTTTTGTTCTGGCTAGAGGCCTGCGCTGTCATTCTGCCTAGGGACCTGCACTTGCTAGGGTGGCCCTGGTATCTCTGTATTGTTCTTGTTATCATAAGAAAACACATAAAAATAAGGCCCAGTTCAACTCAACTGTTTCTAATTGTCAGCATAATTATTTTATTATATACATAAACCGTTGTTCCAATAGTACAAATGGTATATTGCAATATATACAATGTTATAGTGCTCTACTTTAGTGGATTTATTGTAAAAAGGGTGGGGGTGGGGGCGGGGATTGGGGTGGAGATTGGGTGGGGTTGGGTGGAGACTGGGCGGGGTTGGAGGCGGGGAGAAAGGGGCCGCATTTTGTCATCCTGCCTTGGGCCCGCAATGGCTAGGGCTGGCCCTGGTTATATTAATACACTTTTTACCTCTGATTACCTTGTATCTAAGCCTCTGCAGACTGCTCCTTATTTTAGTTCTTTTGGCAGACATGCATTTTAGCCAATCAGTGCTGACTCCTAGGTAACTCCACGTGCATGAGCACAATGTTATCTATATGGCACACATGAACTAACACCCTCTAGCTGTAAAAACGGTCAAAATGCATTCAAATAAGAGGCGGCTTTGAAGGGCTAAGAAATTAGCATATGATCTACCTAGGTTTAGCTTTCAACTAAGAATACCAAAAGAATAAAGCAAAATTGATGATAAAAGTAAGTCGGAAAGTTGTTTAAAATTACATGCCCTATCTGAATCATGAAAGTTTATTATTGAACAGACTGTCCCTTTAAGTTGAAAAAGATTAGAAAATTATAATGCTCTATTGATAAAATGCATATTAATTTTACACTAGAATCTTCCTTTAAAAATGTTTTTTGATAAGAAGCCTGTATAATACAATACACTATTTTTTTCATGTTAAAAAATTCTCCCTTTTAACTTATAGTAAAAACAATCCAGTATAATTAACCCCTTTTCCTCTATCATGAGCCATTTGGACAGAATTTTGGTCAACTATAGGAGACATTATGAGCCGTGCAAAGGTACTCAGTGTCTTTCTGCTGTGTCAGAAGTAAGCTTACCTCAGGCTACAGCCCTTGGAGTGATGTGAAGAGACAATTCATTATGTTGACTTGCTTTCAGCATAACTTAATATTGATTTGATTTTTTTCTTAAAGGAACAGTCTACACCTTGGTCATCTTAGTATTACCTTAGATTAAGCTGCAAATAGCCTCCTGTACCTTTTCTATATCATGCAGCAGGAATGGTAAACAAGTTATTTTAAAATTAATATTGTTTCTGGCCACTTTGAAATGGCTGCCAAGCTCAGCTCACTGATGACATCATGATCTGGGCTGTATATGGCATCCAATCAGAAATGGCTCACTAGTTGGATGCAACAGATTGTCAATGCTATTCAGCAGAGTGCATAGATGCAGCCCAGATCATGATGTCCTCAGTGGGCTGAGCTTGGCTGCATGATATAGAAAAGGGTGCAGGAGAATATTTGCAGCTTAATCTAAGGTAAGACTTTAAGATGACTAAGGTGTAGACTGTACCTTTAATTTTATATAATAAGAAAATATTAACTGTGCAGTTTTTTTAATTGAACATTGAAAAAGGAATAGACAGGCAAAATGAACATAAAAATTATACAGTCATTATGACAACTCGACCCATTGACCTTGGAACAAATAGTTACAGTAAGAAAAACAAAGAACCTAGTGAGCGAATTATGTTTTGACTGCTGATTGGCCCTAGTTAGTTTGATTTGTTTATTATTTAGTTAGCCCTTATTTTAGTGGGTTAGATTTATTGACGAATGAAAATCCTCTAGTAGGAACTGAAATGTTATCTGATTATGGAACGATATCTGTAATTGATCTTTGTTTTGTATTTTACTCTTGTTGATATGACATTGTGTTTTGCATAGTTTTTCCATTTTACAGTAATCCTACTTGAGTCTTGATAAAAAGAGATAAATAAAAAAACTAAACAAAAAGGAGCAAAATACTATCACACAATCAAATGTCCATGTTGTAGCTGTAAAACAGTAACTAATAGCCCTACTTTTTTACCTCCTAAGACCAAGTAAATCCGCTTTTGAACCTTTAATATTGCTAAAAGAATGATTGATAGGCGGATTATATTAACAGAAGGCCACTTTTGGACCTTCATAAAAATAAATTATATTAGAACACACCAGCTGTATGCAGCATTGATTCATGAGATAAAGAATAGTGAGCAGGGGCGTATTTAGGGTTTGTGCTGCCCTAGGCACTCAAAATTCTGCTGCCCCCCAGGATTTAGGCTGTTTTTCGGCCACACTATTTTTTGGTTAGGGTATTGTGACTTTTTTTAGGAAATGTGTATATTAGTGAGCAATACCATCCTAGTAAAGTGATCAATAGACTTGACTATAATATACTGAATTAAAACCTGTATGCAAATAGGCTATATTGTCAACAAAATCATATAAATGAGAATTTAATACAACATTTCTGAAATAAAAGGTGCCAATGCTTCATAAGGGGGCATCAGTTATATTTAATTTGTGGTGGTATTATAAACAAACTTGTTTTACACTATGCCCATGAGATTTTATTAGGCTGCAAGGATAGGGCTCTACCATAGTACCACAACCATGCATTATATATATATATATATATATATATATATATATATATATATATATATATATATATATATATATATATATATATATGGGAATTGTTTATAGAAAGTGTATTTTATACCAGTGTGTACACCAGCCAGATTTTCATAATATTTTAAAAGGGACAGGAAGCCCAACATATTTTCTTTCATGATTCAGATAGAACATGTAATTTTAAACAGCTTTCCAATTTACTTATTTTATCTAATTTGCTTCAATCTCTTTGTATCCTTTGTTGAAAATCAAACTTAGGTAGGCTCAGGAGCTGTCTCCCATGGGTGCCAAGCCGGATTTACCGCACGGCTATTGTCTAAGAGGTGAAAACGTCACCTCTTAGCAAAAAAATTTTTTAGCCTTGGGCTGCCGTAGCAGCTAAGAACGGCGATCGATTGAAACAAATAAATGAGTTTTCTACATGAAGTATCTTACACTTCATGAATGAAAGTCCCCTTTATTTGTTTCAATAGTCAATCCTAGCGTTTGTACAACACTAAGATTGACTTTCACTTTAATTAATTGACTCATTCTAATTAATTAATTAATTAAGTCAGGTGTTATTAAAGCAATTTTTATCTTTGCATTTATCTGCAATATAAAATATACAAAATCTCTGATCCCATTAGAAAACCCTGATTTGTCACATGCCTCATCTTAGGGTGTCACACAAAGGACATTAAACTGCTCTTGATTTTGCAGTATTTTGAAAACCTAGGTTACAGATTTTGCTTTTTAGTATCTCTAGGGAGTGTGGGACAAAACACAATTTTACTCAAAAGCAAGAGGTGTTTAATGCTAGTGTAAGACTCCTTGTGAGTATGAAGCGTACTTGAGGGTTAACATTTCTTAGCTATAGGAGTGACCTCCTTCCCTTGGTGTGTTGATGTTTTGCAGGATGTGCGGCCTTGTCTTCCCCAATTTTGGGGCGTAGCTTCTCCCGGCTAAGGGCAGAACTTTAATTT